>NC_070628.1:9950936-10178436 GCF_947347685.1 Pleuronectes platessa | reverse complement strand
ACTTCATCTGCACTTGCTGCGATGTCACCCATGATTTTAATAACGTGGTGACATCATCGCGTTCAACAGGCGTTTAATCTGATGGAAATGGTTTGAAATGGCAAGGGGTCACGGGTGGGGTCACATTTAAACAGATCCTCCTGCCACACACTCACACACACACACACACACACAAACACAGTGTTCAGTTTTCAGTTTGTTTTCCTTAGCCCCGAGATATGAGCTAGTCATGCTCTCATTCCAGCTGTACTAGTTCCAGTGCTGTGTCCCCCGTCTTTGTTTGTCGGGGCCTGTGTGTGTGTGTGTGTGTGTGTGTGTGTGTGTGTGTTTTTACATGCACGCTCACACACACACACACCAGTATGAGCTTCTGTTTATAATGAGAGGGTTCCCTGCTGTGTATAGTATAATCCAATGGAACTTGGCAACACAGACCATTGTCATTCCTTCAGAGTCCAAACACCCTCGCCACCGATGTACACACACCACAGATAAAACTTCAACGGGCACACACACACAGTCAATCCAATACCAAAGAATACAGTTGAGGAAAAGTCAGGGAAGTGAGCCCCCCCCCCCCCCCCCTTGCATGGCAAGAGAGCTGCAAAGGCTACTTATCGGCCCAATGTGTTTCTACTTTTCTAATCTGCATCATTTATTATGGGCAAAAACCAGGAGGGGGAACCCGGCCACGGTCAATATTATGTCTTGGCGCAGTGACTATTAATGAAAAGAACCCCGGTGTCCTGAGTACACATGTACACATACTTGCACACACATGCACAATAGCAGCCACATGCTTGCACAGTCAGTTTGCTGCAGCAGGCCCCTCACCAGAAAAAAAACCTTGTGTCTCCAAAGAAAAATATGGTCGTTATGGGAAAAAGAACTACAGCACAGTCCTTTTTACTCCACATAAAAATATAATTGTGTGGGGCCTTCACAGAGACTTACAAGAGCTGATAAAGAAAATACTGTGGCACAAATTAGAGTGAATCATTTCTGCCTCTACATTTTTCTCACTGCTCACACACATGCACACACACACACACACACACACACACACGCACAATTCACTGGGAATTAAAGGGACTAGGGACCTTGAGAGATGCCTGGAAGGTTCCTTGAGGCCCAAATGACAGAGCGTACACAAAAACCAGACCCAGGCACACAGGCGCTCTGCCCTGAGGACAACACTGGTATAACAGTGGGGAAGAGAGAGAAAAACGAGAAAGGTACAGTTTTATTATGTGTATGTCCTTGATATAAATATATACTTTAAATGTGTGTGGCTCTCTCTGTGTGTGTGTGTGTGTGTGTTCCTGTACGTATGTGTAAGGTAGGGCTGTTTAAGGGGCCTGAGGTCTCTGAAGGATTAATGGTGGCAGGCCAGGCAGGGTAATCAGGACAGCGGATAAGTCCTGGTCATCCAGGCGTTGAGCTGAATAAACATGAGAGCCTGGTGATATCTCCTGCACACTCGCACACACACACAAAACCACACACAAATAGTCGCACACATGCACACACGTCAGCCCGATCTCTGAAGGAGCCAGACTTGTTCCATGAGGATGATGCCAATCAGACGACTATGTCGCGTGTGCTCACACACACACACACACACACACAAACTTGATGCAAGCGTACTCACACAATATTCTTCCTTATTGCCTTCCATTGAAAGGGCTCCCTCGGGTCATTGAGTGTAGCATGGTCCCTGGTGCCAGTAGGCCTCCAATAAGTCCTCACCGTATAAAACATGCATGCACTGGGGGGAAAGTCATTATCCAAACTGAAACTTAGTCTTAACATGTTACATGTGCTTCATATTACAGGATCTCTCCCATGTTCCTGTATGGGGGATACATTAAACTGGAGCCATATCATTTCTGTTTGAAAAACCCCAAGTTTTTACATTTGATAGACCTAGCCAATAATCCTGGTGACAATTACGTTTGCACAACGCTGCCTGACCACAGTTTATGAGCTGCAAATTGTGTTCTTTATAAGTGCATATATGAAACTACGTGAAACAAGTGTTCTACTTTAAAAAACACTCTGGTTGGCTGCGTTTAGTCATCAGTAAAATCAAGAGAACCATACAGAGTAAATGGCTCTTTTCACCACAGGCAACATAAGATAAAACAACTTTGGGCACACTTTTTTTTTCAGTTGAAAAACAAGCTGGGGACTATCTGAGAATGGCTTTGCTTGTTGTGGCCGAGCGCCAAGGGTAGGTATGCGGCCCAATGGACACCATCTGCATGAACACACTTCTTTTCTTTTTTTTTAAAGCTGCCATTTCAAGTGTGTGCCTGCGTGTGTGTGTACATGTGCGGAGTCGGAAACCAGGAGCAAATGCTTCACGCCAAATCAGGGGGACGAGGTGGGAGAGCGGGACATTCCTGCGAGATGACAAGCCATCACAGTCACACACCAGCACAGGAATGCTGGGAAAACAGACGGGGTGGGTGGGATGCAGGGTGGGAGGTGGGGGTTCGGGAGGATGACTGAGCAACGCGGGGAGAGGGAGACATCGGATGAAGAAAGAGTGTCACTTCGTTAGACCAGTAGTCATGGGTTTCCGAAGAGGAGCGGAGGAGCTGCTGTAATTAGTTTGCACTCACTGAAAAGTAGAAAAAAGAACAGGCAAAGAGATACAGATGGAGAGAGAGAGAGAGAGAGAAAGAGAGAGAGAGAGAGAGAGAGAGAGAGAAAGATGTGGATGAGAGAAGTCTGACTTTTGCCCCCATCACTGCTCTGCCCCCCCCTACCCCCATCCACCCCCCACCTCCCCTGTCGGTGGTTAACTCCAATTTCTGTCATGCAACTGAAAAACCACTGGAGGGGTGAAAGAAAGAGGAAAAATGGATGAAAACAAATCTCCGTGTGTGTGCGTTTGGTGAGTGCATGAAAGTCAGAGGTGGGCTCGCCATAACGACGACAAACGGCCCTAAAACGAGCCGGAGGAATGTGTCTGGTGGCAGACGCAGGATATATGGAGGGCCAGCAAGGAGTGAGAGGGAGAGAGAGTGTGAACACTGGTGAATATGCGCTCCAGATGTGTCGGCCTGTCACGCTGCAAGTAAACACCACCGCTGATGGACAGCTCGGGACTGGATGGCCTCACCGTCTTCCCCCCAGGGAGAGAGCTGGAGAAGGAAGGAGGAGAGTGGAGGAGGAGGAGGAGGAGGAGGGGGGTGGCAGGAGCAAAAAAGCGGAGGAGAAGTTGGGGGGGGTGAGGAAGGAGAGGAGAGGGCTCTGTGCTGAGGGACCCGAGCCAAGAGCAAGTCACCCTGAGGACCTGTGTAGCCTGGCAGGCTGGATACAGAAGACACAGAGAGAGATAGGAGAGAGGGAAAACGACAGGAAGGGAGGAAGGGAGGAAGAGAAAAAAACGGGGGGAATGGGAGGAAAAAGTCCATGGGAGAGTGAGAGGACGAGAGGGAGGGATAGCATGGGAGGACTGGGCTTGATTGTTCCCCTCCTGTCCCTCCTCCATGTGGCCTCCAAGGGGGCTCCTGCAGCCTCAGCGAATTTCCGTCTGGCACGGACTTGTGAGCTCCTGGGAGCAAACTGAAATATGAACTGCAAGAATGGAGGACGGGAGGAGTGACGGAGAGAAAGGAGAGAGAAGAGAAGAGAAGGGAAAGAAGGGAAAGAAGGGAAAGAAAAAAAAAGGACAGAGGCACAGGGACGAGCAGAGTTGTGATGGGCTCTCCCCTCAAGTCTTCACATAAGTATGCATTATCTTTCCTATTGACTCTCTGAAGGTTTGAAGAGTCGGATTACCCAAATTACAGAAAAAATAAATGTAATCTTATCTTTAGGATTATCTTGCCATGTAAAAAGTTTAAATGTATCTGCTGAGGTTTTGAAATATCAGTTTCCCAGTACAGTGGAGGTGAGCAGAACTTTCTTTGTGTTCAAACAACAACAAAAAGTTCCACAAAAGATTGTGTCTTTCCAGAATAGTCGTCCCTGCTACACTGGATAATGCTACCAGCAGTTTTAATGGGACTATTATTTTGGAGAAACCTTTAATTGAAAACTTCTTCCAGTGATGTCTGCAATGACGACGGCCGTGTCCCTGGCAACAGGAACCTCCAAATAAAACCACAGTGATTGATGACAAGACAAATACTGTCTGGTAAAGGGTGAGGCAGCATTAATGGCTGTTTATGTTCTTCTGATTTTTACTTCATTAGTGTTTCAACAAACCGGGAATTACTTTTTGTGCAGTCTGCTAAATAAAAGCAGGCCAGGTGAGGTGTGGGAGCAGACACCAGTTTACTCCTGTGACCTGTGAGTTCGATGCCCGCCTGCCAGACACATTTCCTTTCCTGGAATAGGAATGATACAACCAAACACACACACACACACACATGCAAGTGGAGCAAACAGCCACAGGTTCAGTCTCCACATGTCCACCTCGAGCGGTCCTACCTTTCCTTTCACACTCTTGTGAAACTGTGCCGTATTGTTCCAACTGTTCTTCTGTTTCTTTAGCTGCACGGGGATGGGCGCGCTCCAGCCGAGTGTGAGAGAGAGAGTGCATGATTGGATGAGTGAGTGCGCTGAGGTCAGGTGACCATCACCGGGCACGAGGGCAGCCCCCAGTGCCCAGTGGGTCGCCACTGAACTTTAAGTGTGTAACAAAAAAGGTGAATAGATGCCGTGAGGGATTTTGTTAGGAATTTGTAATTGTGGTTACACAAAATTAGAAAGTTCCCTTTTAATGTCGTAATCTCTGAGCCCTACACTACACTATGGATGGATGGATGGATGGATGGATGGACTGACTAAACTCCACTTAGTTTATCTGACAGCTGTTATAATCAGTTAAACTGCTAAAAAGAACATACAATTCTTTAGACCACCAGTTATCACTTTAAAATGCCCTTTGTAGTAATTTTACTCCAGTTCTAAAAATGAATGTATAGTCGAATATTAAAACACGGTCGTTCTGCTGCGTAACGTGTACTTTTACTTTGTAGATTTTTGTAAATGTAGGACCTTCTGGTTTGTATTGGAGTATTTCCTCACGAAGGTGTTGCCTGATTAAAGGATCTGATCATTGTTTATGACACATTTCTAATGTCACTGAGGGCTGCACTTTGACATTTAACATTTGACAGCGTCATGACCGATGAAAAATGACAGGAACCCCGTCTGTAATCATAAACTCCAAATGTGATACGTCCTGTAATCACACAGTGAAGATCTGATCTGGCACACATCTAATACACCTTCACTGGGCTCTTCCTCAACCACATTAGTCGATCTGCTGAATGGGTGGGGGGGGGTCTCGGGTGGAGCAGATACATTTGAGTCGCGTCAAGTGCAATGGAGCTGCTATCAGAAAGCAGCACTGATGACACTACTGCATTAAGCAGCTGTCCACTCCAATGATCATTAGCACGATATGGATGCAGCGGAGCAGTGAGCAGGATGCTGGGATGGCTACAAAGACAGGTCTCCAGAGGTGGGGGGGGGGGGGGGGGGGGGGGGGGGGGCGGGGAGATGAGTCTAAACAACATCAAGTCACCACATCCCTCAGAGACAGGGTTCAAACTTTTGCAGGCACAAACAAGCACATGTGGAAGTCTCCCAGAATCTTTCTGCGATAATCAAATTTGATCACTCACTCACCTTCTGTAAACACGGGACCAGATGGCAACTACATGGGAAACAGGACTTTTGGTTTTTAAAAAGCCGCTGTTTATGACGTTGTTTTGTAAAGCCTGATTGATATTGATGTTGAGACGCCGAGGCCAATGACGATGCCAACATTATTGGGCCAAGCCTCTATATAGTGGCCGATATATATCAAATCACATCTTTTCTTTCTTGTTTATTCCGTAAAATGCGTTTTGATACGTGTTTATTTAATCCTGTCCTAATTGCTTATGTTACCTTCCTACTTACACCAAGTTTAGCCGAGGTGGCCTTGAGAACCAGACCTGCTCGGAAACCACGACCGTTAAACATGAATTTCACAATTAAAATAAAAAACTCCCGGTCCACTGATATGAACTGCACGGCCGATTAAAGGTGGTGAAGAAAAATCCATCAACATTCTATTTAAAGCTTGAATGAGTGTGTTGGCCGTAAGCATTTATCAAATTCTCACTCCGAGATGTAACCTTGCTCATTCAGTCGTCCCACTATCTGGCCAATAAGGGGCAATTGTAGTAAGATAGTGTCTAATTAGCTTAATTATGAGTTTCAAGCAAGGGATTAACAGATAGAAATCAGAGGTGGGTGAAGATTAGAGCTGCTCCTTTAACTGAATTGGTTTGCCGCGAGCGATGAGCGCTGTGACCCATAGGAGATGATGATAGAAGGTCATTAAGAAAAGCAAAGACCACAGGAAAATATGCATCTATACGTTTATTCTAACTAAGCCCACATCCAGCCATGGTTGCCAGTATATGGTTGGTATGTGCTGTGTTTTCCCACTGTGAAAAGAAAAGTCACATCGGGGGTAATTATCTGTGACGTTGAGACAGACATGGCTTCCTACCCCCCCCCCCCCCCCCCCCACACACACACACACACAGACACACTCTGAAATACAAACCCTAACATTTATGCATGGCCATATGGTCCCTGGTGCACAAATGTATGACTTCCAATGTGTGTGTGTGTGTGTTTGTGTGTGTTTACTGAGCTATGGATGGGTTCCCCCCTCAGAGCCGTGGGTTGAGTGAATATTCTTAGCACGTTGGGACAGTCCACAACACAGTGCGTCCCTGCAGACCCCTGCCCTGCCTGCCTGTACCCTCTGATTTGGACAGAGGGCAATCAAGCAGACCCAGTAAACAATACACAGCGAGGCCCCGGAAGAAACCACAATAACTCCGCAATGTATTCTTCTCATACCGCTAGGGACAACAATGTTTGTCCAATCACTGTGGGGTCGGAGAGGCGGTGTAAAGGCACTATTAAAATGATCAAGGATGCCGGTTAATGGCCAGTGGAAGACAGGCAGCAGAAGATGACATGCCGTACAGTGCTCTCACGGAGCGTCTCAGGGAACACCCATTAGAAAGACGGCCCATAGGAAAAGATACAGTATATAAATAGTGAAGTGTCCATAGCTGTTAGTATTTTCTTGTTTATTCTATCCTGGGAGAGACCTCCAGAGATCTAAGTTCATTCTGAACTTGGGGGCCGGAGCATAAATGTGGACGTCCTGCAGAGAGACACATCCAAACGTATTAAGGACGTTCCACAGTGCACCTGTTGGGGCGCACGATGAGAGACAAATACACGTAAACACACACAAACATGTATAGTCCCAGGTGTGTCCCAAAACTATTCATCTGTGACCAATGTGCTTGATGTAGCCCCCTAGCTTATGGCACACAGAAGACAGGGCGCCTCCTAAAGGGGGGGCTTTTACTGAAGAACACAAACCCTCCAAACTAAAAGATAAAACAGATTGTTACGTTAGCTAAGGAGGTTTTCACCCCCGTCTGTTTGTTTGGATTACCACAGAGCTAGGTGGGAGGATGGGACATAGGGCAAGAAGGAACACATCTAATTTGGGTGTGGATGGGGAAAAAGGAATTGTCTATCACTTGGTTTAACATTGCAAAATAGGGCCCTTTTGACATTTTCACTGACTTCCCAGGAAATAATTCATAGATCTAAATTTTAAAAAAGTCCAAAAGTGTGCATTTTGGTGCAGCTCGATTGGATGTAAGCGGACTGTTGGTCTTTGGTGGAGGGACGTGCTCTATAGTGTCATTCTAGTGTATCATTGCCTTTCATACTAGCCTATAGCATGCTGTTGATCCAGATGAGACATTAAAAACTATATTGCAACACATATACTGTAAGTGCTTTGCATTAGATTTTAAATTTAAAAAGAAACATTCTCCAGTTTTTTGTTGTACTAGTGTCAGGAGTTTCCTCAGAAAAAAGTTAGTAAAGTGCATACAGGTAAATAAAGGTGCACGATAAAACCCCAAAAAGTTAAAAGTAGATATTTCTCAAAAAACAAACTAACAAAACCCGCATTAAAACATTTAAGGTGATAGTAAGTATAACTGAACATTTCTTCTTGTTTTGTGAGCAAATTGTTAATAATGGAAAGAAGTTGCACAAAAAGAACCTTCCCAACTTTTTCCCTCTTCCTACAACAACCACAGAACAGCTACGTTCTATCCTTTTCCATAGTTCCACTGTGGAAGTCCAGCTGTGGGTGTCATCTGCAGGCAGAAGTGCAGCAAAGAGAGTGTTCCTCTCACATTACCTACTGCTACATTGAGAAATGATTAGGCTGCTGAAAGCATCTCATTATCAGTATTTATGAGGGAGTGCGCGAGCCGGAGTAATGACAGCTTTACTCCAAAGTGGCACTCTCTCTCTCTCTCTCTCTCTCTTTCTCTCTCTCTCGCTCTCTCTCTCTCTCTCTTCCACACACTCTATTTAAATGTGTACATACAGTAAAGGTATAAACCGTGTATAGATAGATTCAGATCCAGTAAATGTTATCTTACTGTGGAACATCAAGGCATTACGCCCTCTTCCTCTCTGACTTTTCATATTGAGACACTTTTAAAGACACGTTCAGTCAGTGTGTGTGTTGACACATCAATGAGGATCCAAACACGTGCAAAAACATAGCAATGTGCATGTTTGTTTATTTCTGTAGCTGCTGAATCCATGGACTGGGTGTACATTACAATAGTATGGATGAATACATTTCAAGTTTCAGGTACAGTGAGCTACATTCACAAGCACCACCTGTGCAACAGTAGCTGGGATGAATATGACCACGACAGGTAAATACAGCTGCCTGAGGCTAAACTACAGTAACGTAGAAAACACTGCACATGTGAAGACCACTTGCACGTTCAGGACTTTTTCAGAAGGTTCCTCGTCTTCCAAGCAGAAGAGAACATAAACCGAGGCCGAGTCCAAACCCGACAAGCATTCTGTTTCTCAGTGTACAAACCCGACTCGAGCCCAATGTTTTCCCCGATTACAGGCATATGCAAATGTAAGTTTAAATCTAACTATAGATAGCCAAGACAACGTGACTGAACTTGACCCAAACCTGAAAATCATTTCAAAGATTTGGTCCGAACCGGGCTCTACCTATAGAGTTCTGTTAATGTTTGTTCTAGAAAACATTATATTTCAAAAGTTTTCAGAACATTCCTGAAAAGATCAGTTTTTGGTTGTTCAGTAACCTTTAAATCTGGACAGAAAGAAACTCCACACAATAAATCCAGCTTAGTGTGAACATGGACTAACATCCTCTTCAAGACCAGGGAACATGTCCAATTCTTTGTTTCTTTGTTTAGTTTTAACTTGGTGAACTTGTTGAAAATCAGGCTTCGGTCACAGATACATACCATCGCAGCACTAATCGTTTTTTTTTTTTTTCATCTGTACACTCAACCCGAGAGACTGAGGAGATTTCTTATTAGTTTGAAGCCTGTTGCCTGAGGGGCCAGAAAGCGATGAGATATTTGACCAAACGCAGAAACCCAATAAGGGGCCATCGATTAGGAAGGATGAGAACTATATTGGACACATAGGTGGCTACAAAGAAATTAAAAAGCCGTTGAAAAGAAATAGAAAAAATCAAAACCGGAGCCCCGTAAATCTCCTATCCTGTCTGCCACGAGTTGTGTGTCTGTTTCTTTGTTTATGTGTTCTATCCCCAGGACAGCAGGCGTGTTGGTCATCTTATAATGCCGCTAACAAGGCCTGTCAATATTGAGTTTTTTCTCTTTAGTGCGGAAACAAGCAGAGATGGCATTATGCTGCCCCATGTGTATGTTTGTATTGACAAGCCAACAATGGCAGGGTCCGTCCCGCCATCAAGGTCCATGAAGTATTGCCAATGAAAATATAATAGGTGGAAAAAAGCCCAGCTCACAATGTTAGAGAAGGTAAAAAGAAATTCCTGGATCCAAGCCCTGATCCAGATCCAAACCTAAAGTTGTTTTTGTGTAATCTTGCTTACAAACATACAGTAATGACCAACCAATATAAAAACAGACAGGGATTAAAACTTAAGCTCCTTGGTGGAGGAACACAAGAGGCTTTTGGTGAGCTATATTATGAAAAAGGTGATTATCTTTCTGAACCGTCCCAAAATATCACAGGTTGGGGTTGGAAACTTACGCACTTCATCCATGTTTCAAACCGGTTATATCCTCTTTTAAAAGCGGAAAATACCAACCAGAGTTTCCAGTAACTCAATCCTACCCAAAATTTAGTGGAATAACCTTCTTAATTGTCAGGGTTAGGGAACATGTTAAGGGTTAAGTGCTTTGGGTTAACCCTAATCTATCAAGATATGACACTGAGTATATTATCTGTGAAATAATATCTCTTTGAACTATGTCTAGAAATTATTATTGTTAACCTAACAGCTATACCTCTCACAAAGTGGCAAAGCTGCAATCTGAATATCTTTTATACTTTGACAACAGGGAATGAGATTGTTTGTGCTGTAAATACTAAGTGTGCAGGGGTTATAATATGAATTGGCTGCAACAGGATACATGTGACTAGGGGGCAAATGGATCTAATGGTCGTCTTAATGCTGGCCTTGAATAATGAGGCCTTTGTCTAATAAAACTGGAAAGCCTCCAAATACCTATAGGGACCTCAGCTAGTTAGAGCAATAACAGTCTATCAAAAGAGAAAGCAAAGTGATTACTTAGAGGGTAATAAATACAAGGTCCATGCTGGGGAGGGACTCCGGGCTACAGGCAGAGAGGAAGAAAGAAAGACAGAGGCAGGGACAAAGAGACACGGAAAATGAGAGAGGAGGAGATTAGCGGACATGGCAAACTTTAAAGCTCTTGTTTTACAAAGTGCCGTTGCTGAAATGTGGTTCAGGGGAAGATATCAGTCCGACCATCATTCTTACAGATTGCAAAAGCAAACTTAGATGAATTCAAATCAAATAAAAAGAGAAACAAATTTAAATAAATTTGGCTGGTTGGTTGGTTAGTTGGTTGGTCTGTTGCCTGGTTGGTTAGTTGGTTGGTCGGTTGGCTGGCTGGCTGGCTGGTTGGTTGGTCTGTTGACTGGTTGGTTGGTTGGTTGGTTGGTTGGTTGGGTGGGTGGTTGGCTGGTTGGATGGTTGGTTGGTCTGTTGACTGGTTGGTTGGTTGGTTGGTTGGTTGGTTGGGTGGGTGGTTGGCTGGTTGGATGGTTGGTTGGTCTGTTGACTGGTTGGTTGGTTGGTTGGTTGGTTGGTTGGTTGGGTGGGTGGTTGGCTGGTTGGATGGTTGGTTGGTTGGTTGGTTGGTCTGTTGGTCGGTTTGTCGGTTGGCTGGTTGGGCGGTTGGTTGGGTGGTTGGTTGATTGGTTGGTTGGTTGGTTGGTTGGTTGGTTGGTTGGTTGGTTGGTTGGTCTGTTGACTGATTGGTTGGTCGGTTGGGTGGTTTGCTGGTTTGTTGGTTGGTTGGTTGGTTGGTTGGTCTGTTGGTTGGTTTGTCGGTCGGTTGGTTGGTTGATTGGTTGGTTGGTTGGTAGGTTGGTTGGTCGGTTGGTCTGTTGACTGGTTGGTCTGTTGGTTGGTTGGTTGGTTGGTTGGTTGGTTGTTTGGTTGTTTGGTTGGTCTGTTGTCTGGTTGGTTGGTTGGTTGGTTGGTTGGTTGGTTGGTTGGTTGGTTGGTTGGTTGGGTGGGTGGTTGGCTGGCTGGTTGGTTGGTTGGTTGGTTGGTTGGTCTGTTGGTCGGTTTGCCGGTCGGCTGGTTGGTTGATTGGTTGGTTGGTTGGTTGGTTAGTTGGCTGGTTGGTTGGTTGGTGGTTGGTTAGCAGGATTACACAAATACAAAAATGTTCATGTAACTTGTTGGGGGGATGGAAAGATCCCATCCCAACTTTTTAACATTGCGATATAGGACTTTGTTTACATTTCACTGATTTCCAGCTGAAGAAAAAAATCACGCATATTTAGAGGAACAGTGTTGCCATAGTTACTTTGAAAAAGTAACTTAGTTACTTTACAAGTTACTTGATTTTAAAAGTAACTAAGTTAGATTACAAGTTACTTGATTTTAAAAGTAACTAAGTTAGATTACAAGTTACTTTATTAGTTACATTCAGCAGCTGCCGACAACACCCCCGCCGCCTCAACATAAAAATGACAACCGGTTTTGCCAACACTAACTTTATTAGACACCGCCGGAGGTCCCCCCCCCCCCCCCCCCCCCCCCCGCGCGAACGGAGGGTTCCCCCAACGGGCGCTGTAGCTGAGGTGATCTGACGGGACCGACACGCGTACCCGGTCCCCTCCAACCGGTCCCCGCCTTCCGCAGCGCCGACGGACACCGCCCCGCGGCATACTAGAAGGAAAGCCCCCGCACCGCGGATGAGCACCTCCCCCCCTAAAAAAACGTCGAGGCGTGCCGCACACCGAGCCTCCGGCGGCGTGGTGAGGAGGGCGACGGGGCGACTGCTCCCCCAGCCGCAGGACGTGCCCAGCGGGCTAACCACAAATACCGAAATAGTAACGCAAGGTGACTTGGACAAGTAATTTTAATCTGATTAGTGGTTTGGAAATAGTAACGCGTTAGATTACTCGTTACTGAAAAAAGTGGTCAGATTAGAGTAACGCGTTACTAAGTAGCGCGTTACCGGCATCACTGTAGAGGAATGATATTCGTGAGTGTGAAATTTGACGCAACTTGATTTAATTTTAAAGGACTGCAGGACCTTGGCGCAGGTATGTGCTCTACTGAGTGGCATTCCTCTTTATCAAGGTGACAAGTCAGATACAAAAACTTGTCCTTCACACCAGACGTGCGTTTTGTTTTGCAAAATGTTAAAATTCAGTTAAACCTACTTCAAAAGAGAGCTACTAACACGAAAACTAAAGACAAAGCCTATAGTGTTCAAGGCAGCCAAGGGCAGACGTTACTACTGAGAAGGAACATTGAGTTCTGAGGGAATATTGTCCTTTGTTCAAAGGGACACATTTCAAGTATGAATGTCACGATTGGTTTTGAATAGTTTGGAGAACAGCTTGAAAACCAGACAGTACACTTTGATTGCTCACACAGACAAAGCAAATGGTAAATGGCCCCTATCCCAAATTCACACACATACAGAGACAGAAAAGCTCTTTGCTGTCTACCCGATCCCAGCATGTCTTACAAGGTGGAGTAGTGCTGACCTGGAGGAGCAGCTTTAAGGCCAGTAGAGTGGGCACAGTAACACCACCATCAATTACAGCCCTGAGAGGGGGTAGAGAGAGTCCAATCAGGGAATTAGAGCAATGTGGGGCAGGTAGGTGGATTGACAGCCTCGGGCAGAGCCACAGGGTGGAATTGGGGATGACAGAGAGGACAGAGGAGAGGGGGACGGCTGGTCACCGCTCTAACTAAGCCACGGGATGAGGATAATAAAGAGTCAGTCACACAGAGTGAGCGGGGGCCTCAGAGGGGAGAGAGGGCTGGAAGGAAAGGTGCAGAGGGATGACAGAAGTGAGAGATGGACTTCATCAAGACTG
This sequence comes from Pleuronectes platessa, assembly GCF_947347685.1. Taxonomy (NCBI): domain Eukaryota; kingdom Metazoa; phylum Chordata; class Actinopteri; order Pleuronectiformes; family Pleuronectidae; genus Pleuronectes; species Pleuronectes platessa. The sequence goes on along the minus strand of NC_070628.1, from coordinate 10,164,942 downwards.
CTGCCCGATGGTCCGAGTTCAGACTGTTGCTCTCTTTCTGTCCCTCTGTCTTTAGGGCAGGAAAAGTGTGTGTGTGTGTGCGTGTGTGTGTGTGTGCGTGCGCTGGCTCAATCACCAATGACAGGTGAGCGATTCATTGCCCCTTACTAGAGTGACCAATGCCTTTCCATTCCAGGCCCTGATCTATTTCAGCTAATGTATTACTGGAGGAGCATCACTGTCCACTGTCTGCTGACAGGGTGGGACTGACCTGAACACAGCCTCACCCAGCTGGACTGCACTGGGCTTATCTCAGTGTTACACATATCAATTAGAATCAGGAAGCTGAATCCTGGTCAGATTAAATGTTCTATTTAAATAATGAGGACATAATTAATGATTGATATTAAACACATCAGTTCATTAATAATTACATTTTTTAATTTGTTAAATTGATAAAATATTAAATTTGAGTTAACACTTTTTGGAGCAATGGCTGAAAAGATGGATGAGGTCTTAAGTGAACAAACACGTTGTAATAAACTATTTGCACCTAATATGCAAAGTTTTCCCCATTTAAGTGTCATAATTCTGTTTCTTTTTCACACTTCAGTGGTTTCAGAGATTCCCAAAATTGAACAGTAAATACAGCATCCATTGCATTTATACAAAACTTCCCCAGAAATGCCAAAATAATGTGAAAATTAATCAAATTTGTATCTTCTTTCAAAATGCAACACATATGTGTACCAAAGTCGTCACACACATTAATAGCAGGAGTCATAAAACAAGATCCTGCTCTTGTTGTGCATATTGGACGAGCGAGAGCAGAGAGGAGCAGAGGACAGGAGAGAGAGATGGAGTGGGCGCTGCTCTGTCCTTCCTGGGGGACCAGGCCGCCCCTCCTGGCTGCCCATTAAAAACAGAATTCCTCCGCAAACTGTTTGTGTTTTCAGTCTCACTCCTCCAGGGTGCTGCTCGCCACAGCACAAGACAGTCACACCACGCCCGCCCGCTCTCTCTCTCTCTCTCTCTCTCTCTCTCTCTCTCTCTCTCTCTCTCTCTCTCTCTCTCTCTCTCTCTCTCTCTCTCTCTCCTCTCTCTCTCTCTCTCTCTCTCTCTCTCTCTCTCTCTCTCTCTCTCTCCTTTCTGCCGTGGCTTTAACATTCCCTTCACTGTTCAGTCTGCACAGCCAACATGTGGCACATGTCCTTGACAAGTCAAGACGATCCCTCACCGGCAGCAGTGTCAACCGTGCACCCCCTTTTTTTCTTCCTCCCTCGTCCTCCTGCCTCCCCTCTTTCACTCTCGCTCTCTTCATGTCGAGTTGCCAGGGTAAACGGGGGCCAGAGGAATCTAATAACTGTGACAGTGGGGCTTTTGGCATTGTTCCTTGAAGCTGTGCAGACACACACACAGGGCTGTCTGCTGGCTCTAATGAAAGGTTAAATGAATAGGACAAAGTGACAGGAGGTACAATAAAGAAACAAGAAGGAGGAGAGAATGTGTGTGCAAGCATGTGTCCGTGTGTCTCTGTGTGTGAGTGTCTCGAGGCCAGCCTCCTTAACTCAGGGAACAACAAGGACAGCCCCTGCACAGCACCACAATATTCAAAACAGATTGGTCTGCAGCACGGTGTGTGTGCGTGCTTGTGCGTGTGTGTGTGCGTGTGTGTGTGTGTGCGTGTGTGTGTGTGTGTGTGTGTGTGTGTGTGTGTGTGTGTGTGTGTGTGTGTGTGTGTGTGTGTCTGACTCTCACACCAGGACACAGATGCTGAAGAGGAATTCCAGCATGGGGTTCTTTGATAAATGTTAAGGTCACTGGCAGAGGGGAGGGCAGGGTGCAGCGGGAAAGGAGGCAGAGGGAGTGACGAGGGGGGACGCATGTCTCGTCTTGTGCCTCTCCCTGCCTGTGCCTTGGTGGAATGCGGAGTCACATGAAAGAGGCCCTCTCTCTCTCTCTCTCTCTCTCTCTCTCTCTCTCTCTCTCTCTCTCTCTCTCCCTTTCCCTCTCTCTCCCTGAGACCCGTCTCCTGTGTCTGTCTCAAAAGCGCCACTGTCCCCCTCCCGACACACTACCTGTCAGCAGATTTTGCCTCAGCTACGAAAACACCCGAAGCCACAAACGCACACAGACACAATCATAAGCACGCAGGCATGCACCCCACAGATACATGCAGCTGTGCTTCAACTTTCCCTCAAACAGGAAAAGTGAACAAAGATGCAAAGAAACACACAGAATCCTGATCTTAGACTTCTTAATTACTATGATTATCACTTTAAAAAGCAGCTCGGTCACCAGCAATCACAGGGTACGGTGTGTGTAACGTGCCGTCCAGGTTTGTGGTTGCATGGCACAGCTCGGTTCAATGGAGGAGGAATAATCAATTAAACCGGCATGTGCCTCTGGGATTGTGACACGAATGAAGTCAGGTTTAATATTTGACATCACACTGAAGGACGATTGAGATTTGCATGAAATCTGTTCTGTAGACTTAAGTCATGTGTGGCTCCAGACCTATTTGTAAACCATATGAATGTAAATGCTCACTGCCTCGGGTGGTTGGCAACAGTAGCTACATCAAATACTTAAGATCCTCCTGAACCTGAGTGAGTGCAATAGGTTATTCCTTCAGTTTCATTCTGAAGACTTTAACCACAGCTCCTCCAGATTTACCAAATCTGTTGTCCAAACCTGCACAGATGTCTAATCTGATGCTAACGGATGAACAGTTATATATTTTTCAGTGTGATCTAAAACCATTACAAATGACTGTAATGGTCTATGTGAGAAAAAAGTGCCAGATGCTTTATTCTTTGGTGTGAGTACAAGGACACAAAGCATCAACTTCTTTCGGAGGGTAAAACCTGAGACAACTACAAAACCTGCATCTATTTCATGCAAAGGATCCCGATCTCTGAAATGAGGCCTTGTATGGGGTGAAAGAGCAACAACTATCTGTGGGTATAAGTAATTGGACCCAGGAAGTTCCTATCTCCTCTCTGAACTCTCTGTGAAAAGAAGCAACAGGGAGCAACAGGGAGCCTGTGCCACAGTCAAAGTTGTATCGAGCCCAAACTGAAAGGTGTAACATGCTGCACATGGTGTCTTTGAGGCCTGAGGCACTCAGTGCAGTCTGAATGGCTTCTAGAGTCAGGGGACTACCTGCCTCGGCCGTCATATGAAGAAAATGAGAGAGGCCTCTCACACACCTCGTCATCAGAAGTCTTCTCTGAGCCTAAACCTCATGAGAGCTGTGGCCACATTGGTATAAGGACGTTTAATATAACCAGCCGGGAGTCAAGCTCAAGTGGAAACCTGGGAAAGGAAACTGTCCTCCTATAAAACCAGTCAGTCAGTTGAAATGACATATGTGTTTAGGTTCAATTCACAAACCCCTGTTTTGCACATATAATAGTGATGCGAGCAGAAAAGGAAGTCAGATGACATTGTTATAGAGTCATAAAGTCTGCTAGTCTGAGGTCGAGATGGATAAAACACTCTAACTTGAAGTCAGGAGCAGTTCAGCCCTCTCACAGACGAGGGAAGTACAGAGTTCCAAATCCCAGGAGTGCAGGCACATTTTACCTGGGATTTACAAGGCTGTGAAACCAGCTCAGTAACTGTTGTGTTGCTTTAGGAAACCATAACCGCAGGTGGTCATCTCATTTGTTGTGTTGCTTATGCGTTGCTGGATCCGATCGATAACGGGGACGAGCGCCTCGTTCTCGGTTAATCCACTGCGTGCAAATCCAGTGCATTGTAGCTGCAGTATATTAAAAAGCCATCATGAACATTTTTCTTCTCACTAAGCAGGCGTTAGAATGTCTTTTCACTAAACAGTAAAGACGACTTTGATGAGCAGTCAAAGAAGACGCCTGAAGGATGACAATGAATCGTGGAGTCCGGTTCTGGGACAGTACAGAACAAAATCAGATTTGAAATGAGAGACTTCTGGAGCGTTCAAAGGTGATCAAGGTAAAAACAACACTGTCAGCACAGTTAATACCGGAGAAGTACACACTCAGGGCAATAACTCCACAGTCAACATGCTACCTCTCCGTCCTCGGGAATTTTTCATGAGCCACCACTTATCTTGTCATATCAGATTTCTTCCACCAGCCGTTTTTCACAAGGAAGAGAAAAGATGTCTTCAGGGCAAATTATTCTCTTTTAATCAAATCACTCTGTATGGCCTGAGGAGATCTTTCCATGCCTTTTGAGTCACTGGGGCATGGGCCACTAATGCAACCCCCCCCCCCCCCCCCAAAAAAAAACACACACACAGACACACACAGTCATACAAACATCCAGCGTGCATTGAAACAGCAGCCGTTTGGTGTCTTTTTACCTGAAAGCAACAAAATGAGACTCCACAGGAAAATAAAAAAAAAACAGAAGAAGAAAGCAGGGAACAAAGTGGTGTCTGGAGTTTCCATCACAAGCGAAATCCCAGATTTTCTCACTCGCTGTTCATGGAACAAAATCGAACAACTTTATTCTGGAGTGCAGCCTGCGCAGGAGGGAGCTATAAAATATAAATTATACCACATAACCCTACACCTCCCAACTGAGCCATTTGGTTACAACTGTACTCCTGTTTGTTACACAGCGTCTCCGGTACTTCTGTAGCGTGGACATGAGTTATATTTCTGGCCGGAGCTGAAGAACGTATGGATTACAAGTGAAATGTAATTTCCCTACCGATCGGACCGTTGCCACCCAGTGACACTGAGGTGTTTATTTTACACAGTTTCCAGTAATTACTGTAGTGCGGGGCAGAATCAATTAAGGCCACCCCAGAATACAGCTGAAAATGTGCGAATCACGGCCGAGTCTGGGAGGACAGAAAAATGCGGTGGGGTTACGTTTGCTAAAAAGCTGAGCTGTGCAAAATGTGTTCTATCATTTCTCACTTTAAACAAATAAAGACTGAGGGAGTGTGTGGCTTCTGCACACACTGGGTGTGTTCGCGTCCTGAGACCAGAGTTTTTCCTGATTCCTGCCTTGAGGAACACGATATTGTTTGGATTAGCATGTGAAATGAAGGCTGTCGGAAAAAAATGGGACTTAAAAAGTGTAACATGTGTAAGTACAAGCGTCAGATTACCGTTTAAAAACAGCGTGTAGAGCCGAGCTGGATCTTAATCTGACTAATTTGCCATTTCCATGTGTGATGTACCTTCTAGCCACCGAGACATTGCTATCGCTCAGCAGATTAAAACTCTCAGAGATATCAATCAGCCGAGCACATCTTGAATGCTCATGTCAGAAAACAGCTGTCTATTTATCTCTTATCTTTTTTTAAGAATCACAAACACACAGACCACATTTCAAAATGTACACAGAGAAAACCTGAAAGGGCCAGTGAAAGTGTGTGAAGGTTTTGGTTTCTTACTTCGTATGCTGAGGTGGAAAAAAAAATCTAATTATGTCTCTCACATGTATATTGTCTTAAATCAAGTACGTCTCACGCCGTGCTCCTTATTAAATTAGCTGTCCCGCGATCCGATTGGTTTGCCCGTTTCACAGTGTCTCTGTTTAGTCGCTGAATCCCACAGCTTGTGTTACAGTGTCTTGTTCAAAGATTTTCATCTTCAGTCACCACGAGGTGTATGACCCCCTTCTCCCCCTTTTCAAAATATTACCTCTTCTGTCGCTGCCAAGACACACTATCAGTCACTCGAGAGATTAACGTGGGGCCGAGGACACGTGAAGATCAGCCGGGCAGCCGCATCAGAGCAGCACTGACCCGCCTCTGTATGAGTAAAGAAAAAAAAGGGAACGCTGCAGCAGTGTTGTTTTGATGTTGTCGAAGGCATCGCTGAAACGTTTGCGTATCGTGTGCAGATGCTGGAGATAGAAAAAACTGCTCTCTCAGCTTTTACCCTGAATGTCTTTAAGTGTGAGCGTATGTGAAAGCCGATATCACCCTTCATCTAAAATAAGTTGTGTTTGTTTGTTTTTCTCCTTCCTGCTCCACACTTAGCGAGCCGCTGGGGTCAAGCTCTTTAATTCAGAGCGCGGCCTCATCCCGGCTCAAACTGCACAGAAGATATGGAGGAACACGGAGGTCAGGAAGTGATTATTCCCCCTAATTAATCACATAAAGTAAAAAAAATGAGCAACAAAACACCGAGAACTCACAGGGAGAAATATATAAAAAGATACGCGAGTTATTAATGGATCCTTAACGCACTTAGCACCCATTCTTTGTTAATAAAGAGGAGGCGGAGGAGAGAGAGAGGAGGAAAAGCAGGGGAAATAGAGAGAGGATGGAGTAGAGGGTGGGTGAGGAGGGGGAGGGGGGGGGGGGGAGGAGGGAGAGAGTTCTCCATGTGAGCAGTAATCAGAGGAAACCAGCAGGGGGGACAGGGAGGGTTGGTGGGGTCAGAGCGGAGCACCACTAAGCAGCCTTTCTCTTCATTAGCAGCCTCTCTAAGGGGGGCGTCACAGGCCTACCTGTCCAGCAGATTATTGAACCGGCTAACCAGTGGCTCCCACCCCACGCGCACACACTCGCACACACACGCTCCCCTCTCTGATTCCTGCAGACCCAGAGGAATCACGACCCTGCTGCAGCCTCGCTGACAACTTTCACTTTCCCTCTAACCTCACGTAGCAGCGCCACACAGGCTCGACCGGGGCACCAGCCCAGTGCAGGAGGAGGACGCTTGCCTCTACATGGAGTTGTGCTCTCCAGTCTCGCTTGTTGTTTTTATATATTTGTTTTACGCAGCAAAAACAGCGTGACCTTTTTTCTCTGTCAGTAACTCTGAGAATGTAATAAGTGTACAATTGTCTGACACACAGGAGAGAGACAGAAACACAGAAGAAGAGGAACACCAGCTTTTTTTTTTAACTTGTGTGACTTATGTGGTGAAGGGAATCCAGATCCCCGGCTGCCCTGGCAGAGGGAGAGAGCAAATGAAATGAAATGACACTCCTGGAATGTAGATTGGCATTCTTCACTATAGAAGCAGCACCAGCTCGAGCTCATGAAACATCCCTGCCACACACTCGGGCCGTGCAGGCCAAGGCACTGTGTGAGACATTCATCTCAAACACACACACACACACACACACACACACACACACACACACACACACACACACATATCTCGCTGATGAGAGTGTGAAGGTACTTTTGTGGTACTTTTTAAGTCGGGCCGTTCTTCTCAATCTCTTTTGCTATTTCTCTTTTTCTAGCCCTCGCTCCGACTTTTTGTTATCCCTCTGTCAGCTGAAGCGTTCAGAGACGTCTGCGCTGAGAAGTTCTAACACTGACAGGAAATGCACTTGAGCTTGTGTTTCAGGTTGGCTGCAGGAGCTCCCTACAAGTTGAACTGCAACACAGGGACACACAAACAGACCAAAGAAAAGTCTGTGCGGCACTATCCGGCATTTTGCAAAAAAGTGTTGCTAACTCAAACAAATAGAAATGAAGAGAAACCATAAAAAAATGATCTAAAACATTGTGTGCACTGGAATCTATAGCACATATCTGGTTTCACATAATCCCAACTCTAATAAAGACGATCGCAAACATCCACTGAAAATACAGACTGTTGATATTTCAAGACAAATTGGAAAAAGATTGCTGGACAATAGCAACTCAAGAAGAGTTCTGCAGGATATTCAGCAGAGGGATTTTAGGCCTGAAAAATTAACTCCAAATTTTGCTACGTTACAAAAATAAAGTCAGCTCACGTTAAAGTAAGAAAACACACTATATAACTCAATAGATTTTTATCAGACTGGTGTATGTACAGTGTGTGTGTTTGTTGCACTGCTCTTGATTCTTAGCATTTACTGGTTTGCATGCGTTTGTAAATATGTCAGTTAGAAGCTACAGGTGGCAGGAGGAGGCTTCAGACCTGAATATCATGGAAACCAAATAAGAAAACTATACTTTTAAAATCTTTCAGACTTTATCTGGAGCTAACGATTTACCTAACATACCTCTCGTACAAAGTTTGTGATCCCACTGAGGAGAGCAGAGAGTCCACTAAAAAAATGTTCAAGGCAGGACAAAATCTATAAAATGACATGAAGGGAAGTACAGGTGACATTTTCATTCACTGACTCAGGACAGGTCTCATTTCTGATCAGTTTGAACATGTGAGCTGCAGGGTGTTGTGTTCGTGAGACAAGGAAACCCAAATCACAGCAATCAGAAAAAGAAGAAGAAAGTAGGATTTCTTTTTTTTAAATGCAGCTTTAAAGTGGATCAAGTAGGATGATGAGTCATGGGAGTAAAAAACATTATATAAGGGGAAATAAATTATTCACGGAGACTGAAAAAGTGGAACTTCTCATCTGCTATGATGAGTTGTACACATCAACACACACAAGTTGTGAAAGAAGAAAAAAGTCACCACAATGCCACAGATTATTCTGGTGGTGTGTGTTGGAGTTTGATCAACTGAAGTACACAAAGTCATATTTACCATCGCTGCATGTTGTGTCTCAAAGACCCCGGAGCTGCTGGCACTTCTCAAACTTGGCGTCCTCAAAAAAGTCTGATTTCGCCCTCAAGTGGGGAACTTTCTCCTCGTCCGTGGCGTGCGTGTGTCTGGGCTGCTTCGCGGTGGGTGTTCTGCTCTCTAAACTTCTCGCCGCCGTTTAGGACAATTTCACCTTCAACGCAGGAAAAGACTCGCTCGTGTTTCTCTCTCTTTTTTTTAAATCCAGAGAATCGTGTGTGTGTGTGCGTGTGTGTGTGTGTGTGTGTGTGTGTGTGTGTGTGTGTCCGCGCCGCTTCAGCTGGGAAATAGCGCGCGTCGGGGGCTTTTTTGGAACTGCGTCGGTCCCTCGGAGAAGAACGCGCGGACCACGACTCCCGGTTCCCCTTCCTTCCGTCCTTTTTTCCCGCAAACTGAAGCCGAGGAGACGGTTGGGATCGCTGGCATCCAGGAGCAGGGCTGTAGCTGCGTGTCCTACCTTGAGGATAAAAAAAAACGCCTTCCCACACTCCCCCGATGGTTTCCTTCTGCAGAGTCAGCGCAGTGCGCCGCGGAGAGCTGTGGCCGGTCCGGGCTGGAGAGAAGGTGGCTGCTGTGTTCACGTTGGGGCGAATTCAGACCTGTGTGTGTGTGTGTGTGTGTTTGTTTTACACGCCGCGTGTGTGACTGTAACCAGAGTGACGGCGGGTCCACAGACCTGATTCACGACGCGAGGCTCAGGATGAAGGGGAGTCACATCCAAGCGCAACATGAGACAAACTGTGCCAAACGCGCAGGCATGGCCCCGAGATAAGGAATCCTCAGAGCTGCGCTTTGACAACTTGCGGAAACACCGCGATGACTCAATGAAAATGTATTTACCTCGTGTTTATTATTATTATTGTGTGTGTCCAAACAATAGTGGACCACCTGTAGGAGGCGGAGGGATCAAATGCAACCAAACAGACAATAAACACAACACAAAATAAACACAACTTTTATTCCATCTTTTAAAATGCTGTGTGAAGTTTATTTTTGGTGATACAAAGCTGCACTCTATTTTACACTGAGCAAACTTTCACTTTTTTCACCCCCTCTGCCCTCGCGAGGACGTTGCACGCGCGCACACGCACGTGTTTGAGGCACTTGGGAAATAGTTTATGGCTTCTCTGTGTACTGCCGGGATGTGACACTGATTTCCTAAGTTGTGTCCCTCAGATGTGGGCGCGCTCATTAAAGTTTCATTGTGCGCTTGTTTTTATGGGGATTTGCTCAGCATTTGACTGAGACATCTCAAGAGTGAAGAGTTGAAGGGGTAGTGTGGTGTGGTGTGTGTGTGTGTGTGTGTGTGTTTGAGGATAGACTGGAGCATAGCGAGAGACATACAGCAGCTCCTCAGAGTGACTGCCTGCCTCAGCCTGGCTCCTCCGCTGGGGTGAGAGAGGCAGCCGAATCCCAGAGCAGTCATTTCTATCAAGTCAAGCGTCTGGAAGCCCCACTTGCATGTTTGGTCAAGGGGTAAATAATAGATCAGGGATTAGGCTTGTGTAGAATTCATTCCAGGGTAACAAGCTACTGAGGTCCCAGGATATGCATATTCATCGGTTGGCCAAGGCCGTGGGAGAGCGTGGACCATATGCCTGTTTGTCAGAGGGCTTAGATTGCTAATTAAATGAGATATTACATACTTATGTGAGCAACACAACAAAAAGCCTGTAAAGGATTTTTTTTTTTGTGTCTATTTCCAGAGCTTTGATGCTGCTTTAATTTGACTCAGGGAGTGATTTCTATTCAGCAGTCTTGATAAACCATGTAAAAATATGGATGAGTAATATGACATGTACTGCACTTCAAAGCAAAACGTGACCCTTTTTCCCCCCTTGGCAGTCAGCTTGTTGCAGAGCTATCAAATTACAAATCTATGTAATGACAAACACAGAGATAGCATATGAGATAGTGGGCGTGTGGATGCAGCCTCTCTGTATTTCCAGCTTCATAATCAGGGAAACGGTTGCTTCAGTGTTGACAGATAGGCTGCGTGAGCAGGGTCGCTCACCCCCTGAGCTCATTGTTGATGAAGCGGAAAGTTAACTTAGAAATGACTGACCCCAACCACTGATATCGTAGATCCCAGTGAGTTTGAGTTTCCCTCTGAATGTATTTAGGAAAGCAATTTAGTGGAGTTTCAACAGAAAGTATAACCTCACTAACCGGTGGGACAACGTGTTAAGTGCTGTTTTGGATTATGGCTCAACTTGGAACATAGGTGCAAGAAAACAAGTCTTCACACTCATTTTAAACTTAGAATAAATTGAGCTATATCAAGGCATAGAGCTAGACTGATGAATAACCTGAGCCAGCGATCAGTCATTACTGATATTGACACGAGTGTGTATGTTAATCGAAAAATAGCAAGGAATTAAAGTATCCATCCATCCTATCACTTATCCTTTGAGATCCACAACAGCTGGAGCCAATCCCAGCTAACATTGGGGCGGAGTACACCAGGGTACCTGCGTGTCCCAGGGCTGATTTACAGTGTCTAACTCAGTAGCTCCAATCTGCATGTTTTAAGAATGTGGGAGGAAGCTGGAGAACCCTGAATTCAAATCGGGAAACCGTATGAGGAGACAATGTTAACCACTGTACCACCACACTCCTGCCAAAGAAAAGAAATGCTAAAGATATGATAGAGACCATTTTCATTGGGTCTACACAGGAGGAGCTTTTGTGCATTGCTCGTCATTCAGAGGATTTTTTCCTTTTCAAGTTTCAAGTCTATTTTCTTCTGTTTTCCATATGAAATTACAGTGAATGTGTATTTGTGGAGTAACAGTAAAATAATTCCGTGTATCCGGCAACTTGTCTCGATGCAGCATTTACAGTACATTCACTGTTTTTATTGTTGTTCTTGTTTATTCCCTACAAAGCATATGTCACAAAAAGTTGTGTGTCGACTGTGTTATCGCATAATCCAAATCTAAACGTGTCATTTTCAGCTCGCAGGTTTGAGATCGAAAGTTGTCCATGTTTCCAGCTATGGTTTCCAGTCGCGTTTCTGAAAACAAACATAAATAAAATAAAATTTCTCCCATTGGTAGCTTGGCCACGGTAGAGCCCTGGTGAATTTTACAACTGTAACCACAAATCTTTTTTTTTTTAAATTTATAAAATCCTCAGCAAGAGATCTGTTTATTATATTCAAATATGTGGCAAATTACAAGAGTGTAAATATTGGAATCAGCCTGAAGGAAATCTAGTATCAAATGAGCTATAGTCTTTACCAGCTGGCGTTTAAGACGACACAGACCCATGTTGTTCAAGGAAGCAGCAAAGGCAGCTTGATAGGCAAAAAGTGGATGTGTTTATTTGTCCCTCTGACAGAATCCCACTGTTCACTAATTACCCAGCGGGACCACTGATAATGAGCTATTGAACCTGCTACTGAAGTGTTCCGCCTCCTGGGATGGCCATGAGCTGCTGCACCACACTCATGGATCCATCAAATCCACCGAGGGGCTCCTGTTCATTAAGTCCCAGTCACTGCCGAACCATAGAAAGGTCAACAAAGCTCATTTTGGTTGTTCCCATGAACCCAGAAGACTTTTTAAAAAGGTACTGGCTCATACTGCCAGTTCTTTCCACCAATCAGGAGGCAGTTTTTTTTTATATATATATAAGGAACGACCATGTTCTGACGCCAGATACTTTGGATACCTTGGCACATTAAGTCAAGTTAACTCTCGTGATTCCCAATCACCAACTTGCCTCAGTGGGCTTTACACACTCTCTTCTTCTGTCGTAGGCCTAAATAATGAAATAAAAAAATAAATAATGGTGAAACACATTGTTCAATGCCGTTCAATTACCTGTTAATTTGTCTGAAAGTACGTTTTACCCTGCAAAATTATTCAAACCATGGTTTAATTGATCCGGACTGAGACCACCTCTTTTGTCCGGACTATATATTGGTCCGTGGCCCTGAGGCCTCTTTCAAACCTGTGGACTAAACTGAAAAGTCGGAAGTTCCAGATCAAACAAGGTTGAAGTGAACAGTCCTTAAATTTATACTGTATTATTTTCCAGAAGCAGTTCAGGGCCTACATCTCTTACTCTGGTCCCTCCTTGCTCACAGGGAAGCACAGGTGTTTGAAATAAGACAATACGTCTCTCAGCTAAAAGCAGTTTCCTGACTGCACAACATTTACTCAGTGTGATCGATGTCCTACGTCCTTGGTCTCCTCTCTCATACTCAAGGGAAATATGAACTTAAACCGCCCATTGCCACCTTATTTTACCCTTTCACCAAGCAAAGGACAAGCTCTCAGACAGGAGCCCGAGGGAAATAGTCTGACTCCTTGTTCCCACACATCCTGGGGGGGGGGGGGGAACTGGGGTTGGGATGCCACACGAGTTAGGAGAGCCGGGAGTGTGACCATGAGGTTCCTGGCACCATGGATACACACAAATACACATACACATACAGTCGGCGGCCTCCAGGAGCCGGGCCTTGTGTGGATCAATTCCCCCTTTATGAGGGCTCTTGTCTGTTGAGGATACAACGAGAAGGTCATCAGATGGGAGTCAAGCAGAGGTCCCCGTCAGCGCCATCCCATCGGGGCCGGGGTCAAAGGACATGAATAAGGGGGATCATGCACACAGGCCATGTGTTTGTGTGTGTGTGTGGGGGGGGGGGGTGCGCATGACAGCAAGAGCAAAGTGTTAGTTTTGTAGTGCTTAAAGGTTCTGAGCGTGTGTGATTCTAGGTGCACGGATCCTGCATGAAGGCTGAAGAAGAGGGAAGAGAAGTGCTAATCAATGGTTTCTCTGTCCCGGGGTTTTGTAAGGCAGTCCAAGGTCTCACAGGATTCAGCATGAGGACGGCTCACGCTCGAGGTCAAGAGTGGCTGATAGTTCTCCCACAGACTCGGAGAGATGTAACATCCCTCCCCGGGGCATCGCTTGAATAGAAATGTGGACAAACAAGCCTTAAAATGTCAGCGATTGAATGGGAATTTTCGGTGGGCAATTTTCAAAGCCTTCGCGATGGCCAATTTCAATTTCAAAAGGCCCCCCCGGTGCGATAACAGCTTGTTATTATCTAATCTTATTCAACAAGACAACATTAGACGCCGAACAAATAGAGTCATCAGCCGCACTACAAAGTGGCTGCGTTCAAAGACTCACTGTTCCTCTCACATGTTGGAGCCTGTCTCATCTCCATGCAGGGGGAGTGATGTTCTGCTAAACACTGTGCAGGTTTGACATCCCAGCTGGCACTTGTACAATCAATGCTCCTTTAAAGCTGGGGACTTGTGACGCTTTAGTATCTATTGTCATCTCCCGCAGTTCTCAGGTTCTTTCCTCCCTCAGCATCAAAGCCGGGGCCACATTAATGCAGACAATATCCCTACTTACCTGAGGCGGCAGGCGGAGAATGTGCTTTCCCAATTCTCCATGGAGTGTCATGTTCTTCCCCTCTCTTCCTTCCTCTGTCAGCGTCGGCACACCGGGGCTTGTCATTTGGCTCTTGAATTTTTCATGCAGGCGCATTTGCATGATCACAATCCTGTGTCACTTGAACTTTGCCGGTGACTCCGCTGAGGCAGAGCAGGAGCGAGAGACAAGTGTGCTTGTTTGGGATTGTCAATGCAAGAGCTGTCTTGTTCCAAGGGGTGGCACTTCACATTTTCGCAGTCGGGCAATTAGACACGAGAGACTTGAGAAGACAACCTCAAACAAGAGACAGTTTACATTCGCCACTCATGTACTGTATACATTAGCTGCTATACATCTGAGTCACTCATATTCTGTGGCAACCGATAAAGCGTTTGCAATGACAGCTTGTTTCACGTGGAAATCACAACAAAACAGGACGATCTGCTTAATTTACTTGTGTGCACTTTTCCACATGTGAACCAAACCTACAAATGATATTCATTATGACAGGGAAGGCAGCCTGTATCTAGTTTAATCACTTCCCCGTCTGTCTCCAAACACCACACAGATCATAACAGAGACTAAAGATTAATCCTTTGAGCTGTGGTTCACATTCACAGATTTCAATTAAATATAGAAATAAATATCAATCTGGCAGGGTGAATCTCTTTTCAGGAACAAAACCGTAATCCCTGTGATTGCCAGGAGACGAGCTAATGATTGAGTGTTTTAATGAATTAAAATCTTTATTCTTTGCTCATTTCTATTTTAATGCTCGATTGAATGTGTTATTAGAAATCATGTTTTTTAAAGGAGACCTGTGTTGGATAGTAACTGGAGCAGTGCCTGCTCTAAACCTCACTGGTTGGAATGGGCTGTTCGCTTGGGCTGTGGTGATGCTGGTTGCAGCTTTGCTTTCTGAAGCTGTAAATGTGAATTGAGCCGTGGCAAAGTAAAGACCAGCTGCAAGACTTAGTCTGTGGAAACCTGATGCCTTGCTAAAGCACAAAGGGCTGTTCACCTGTTTATTCAAAGTTCAGTGAAGCTCGAGTCAGGACGTAGAACCCCGAACTGTAGAATCAGTTGACGTTGCCCTTGGTGTGAACGTGCCCGTTATCATATAGACAACAGTCCCAGCCGTGGTTCTTCAAATTTGACAAATTTTAAACATATTTGTTTTCCAACTCGTACAAGGTTCAACAGTGGGTCCTTAATAACACACCTGCCAAGTGTGAACCTGAAAAGATGAACAGTTATCAAGATATGAGACAGACAGAGACTTCTGGAATTAGTAGATACATCCCCCTCTTCCATTCTATCTATATCAATTTAAATATATCAATTTTTTTTTTTGCCTCATGAATGAAGTCTTTAAAGTCATGGTGTGTGGACTGTTCCACACGTCCAACAAAGAGAAATGACAGAAGAAAAAGAATAAGGGCAGCAGTTGAAATGAGTTTCTGAAACATGACTTTTTATTTACTGTAAATGCAGGAAACTTGTCATCGGTGACATGTCAGAGTGCTCGGTTGAGATTTGCCTTGAAATGCTCTTGGACCTGGATTTGAATCTATCATTAGTGCCACAGACAACAAACACTCAAACCAGGGAAGATACAGGCTGCACTTCAGACCTGGGAAAGATTAACAGCAGACACGGTCAGAACGTGGTGGGACATGCCTGCGTGGAGCGTGCAGGCAAGTGGAAGTGTCTGGGGCCAAATTACACACATCTGATGATGAAAGAGGGGAAAGTTAGAGGATGGTCCTTGTGAGTTACCAGTGTCTTCAGAGAGAACTCTGTTCAGTTGACTTTCTACTCACTAGGTTTTTGCCTTTTGGCCTGAGGAAAAAGGTGCTGCTGGAGGGCCCAGACTCCTGTCGTCGATGCATGATGTGTGTCTGTGTGTGTGTGTGTGTGTGTGTGTGTGTGTGTGTGTGTGTGTGTGTGTGTGTGTGTGTGTGTGTGTGTGTAAGAGAGAGAGAGACGCTTATTCGCGGATACCATGTGTCATTCTGTGTGTCTAAATAAGAAACAGGGGGCAGGCAGATGTTGTGCGTTACGTACCAGTCTACTGCCTCTACAATTGTTCCACAAACGGGGATCTTAATGATCACCAGTTAACATGAGTCAAGGAACAGCTTAATCATACTAAGTCAATTGCATATTTTCTCTTTGTTTGTTTGTCTGTGCGTGTGCGTGTGTGTATGTGTGTGTGTGTGTGTGTGTGTGTGTGTGTGTGTGTGTGAGAGAGAGCAAGTGAGCAGATGAACCAACATTTGTCCGACTGAACCCGAGTGCCAGTCCTCATATTTCTTCATTTTCCGCCCCTCACCCTGTGCTCCAAAATCTGGCTGGACACTTAAGTACATTAGCCACACAATATGGAGTTGTTTGGTCTCACCAGCGGAGCAGATGTCAAACGTGAAGTCTATCTTCGTTTTTTTCTTCACTTCCATCCAGTTCAACTCAAAGTTCCCTCTGTGGATTATAAGGCATCCGATCGAGCTGTAAATAATAGATGCTCTTACAATGGATCATTACAGACATACAAAACAAGGGGAGGGTTTCAGTTAATCTATTAAAAAATATCCAACCATCCAATATTTCAATGTTGAAAACGACCATAAAAGATTAATATCCTATTATAGTGTCATTTGTCTGAACCATCATTGTGCTACAGGGTTTTGTGTGTGTTTGTTTGTTTGTGTCTCTGTGTGTGTGTATTATTGTCATTTTGATGAGGTAATATTTCTCTGATTATTTGTGTAAAATTTTACTATTCAACCTGTTTGTTACACCTCCAGTATTTTGGGACTCTATATAATTAATTGTGTGCAATAGTCTTGTTATTAATATTATAATTATATAACAAATGAGTGTTTTAACTTGTCCAGTGTTTGTTATCCAGCATCTGCAAATCTCTTAAGACTCAAGTTCAATTTATCAAGTCTTTCAAATGTCATTATCAAACAGTTTTGAGGTTTTATTTCCCTCTGAGATACAGTAGCAATGGTTTTAATCAATTAAATGAGAAACAATAAATTGTCAAGTTTTATTTTTGAATGTGGACCTAGAATAACACACAATCACCCAAATTGTGGGGATGGTTGGGCTTGCTTTTTGATTTGCTCTTTAGTCTGTATGCACAATGTACTTCTATTTAATTCTGTAGAGTACACATTTAATTTCATTTGGCCTCGTACAATAGACTAACATGATACAAATTAATTTGACACCTTATTTATATGATCCAAAACCACAATAGAGTGTAATGGAGGCAAAGGTTGTGTTACCTGAGGTGGATTCCTTCACTGATGCACAAATTCAACACTTGTGTGTAGGTAGTGCCCCACATCTTTTAAATTAAATTAAATATGTTCAGTCAGTGCAATTACTTGCTTTTATTTATTTCAAATTATTTTCATGTCTTCTTATGTAAGTATTTTCTCCGTCTCTTTAAATTAAGTTAGGTGGATCTCAGGCCACAAGTATCTTTCAGTAAATTAGTAAATAAATGTACAAACCAATGTCTTAGTGGTTAGAAGAGTTCTACAAAATAAACTAAGCAATAAGTGATTAGGTGTGTAATGGCAAATGAACTCTTCCTCCACATCCAAAGCATTGGATGATTATGACTTCTTTCATATAAAGTTATTCATAATTTAGAAACCATGGCTTTGACCCACGGTGGTCTGGACTTGGTAGTCATTTCTCAAGTTGGTCTTGATCTTAGCTTGTAGTCAGCTAAAATGTGCCTCTGATGAGCACCCAGTGGGAGGCCTGGGATGATTCAAGAAGTCACAACCGGGGCAATTCTGACCAACCGACAAGCAATATGGATTGAACATATGTTAAATCTACTGGAATAGCAGGGATGGATGTGTGAACCACCGCAGCAGTGTGGGATCCCAGTGAACTATGCACACAAATTATATTGTTAGTTTACGGCTCTTGTCGTGATAAACACATGCGATCAATATTTTTAATCACAACTCAGTTATTATAAATAGTGGAACTAGTTACTGTAGGTGTAAGATTAAATCAACAGCTTAAAACAAAACATTTTTAAATGACATAATCATCTCCCAGGGCTCACCTGTGACACTATAAATAACGCTATATAAATACAGAGGGTTAAGTGTTAGGGGTTAGGGGTTAGGGCCTAACCCCTAACCCCTAACATTCTAATGGTTTGTGTCATTCTTGTCCCTAAAGCTGCTTTCAGACATGCACTGAAATCTGGAGATTCTCCGCATTTTCCTCAGTTTTAAAAAACTATTTTCAGGTGAACAAGCAGAGCCACACGTGTAGAAGACACCAACGAAGATGTCATGAGAGTTTGTGGTGATAAGAACCAATGATGGCTCACGTGGTCTCCGCAGCAGAATGAACACGTCACTTCCTGCCTCTGCCCGCTGCCCGACCCCTCACCTGAATTATGAGGAATATTTGTTGCTGTTCTGAATGCGTCTGTGCTGAAAACCTCCTGGCTGTGCATGTGTGGAAGGAAAACTGCGAGTAAAGTCCAGATCCAATTCTCCAGGCTTTATCCTAAGGTCATGTCTGAAATCCACTTAAGATTACTGCAATTAATTATTCGCTGTTTTCCCCAGAAATCGATCAACACCTACACGGCAGCTATAGGATTCTTCAAGAACTAGAAGATATGAACACCGCCAACCCACACCTCCTCATCGCGTATAACCTCACTCTCCAATCCACTCACCAGCTGTTGGTACCTATGGCCGGACCTGAGACAGAGAGGTGGCTTTTAATGTCAGGGCTCCAGAACTGTGGAATAAATTCGCTGCCCCGGTGCCCTCTTTTAAAAACATATTTTTATTAAATGGTGTTCATTAGATATTTTATTCATTATTTCCTGTTTAAATTTGAATTTTGCATCCTTTGAGAAATTTCTTTAAAAGTGATATATTAAAATGTATGACTTTGATCATTAGTATGATTAAAATTGTTATTATTATTATTATTATCAAACTAAGCATATACATACAGTTATGTTATTAGTAGAATACAGTTACATGTACACGCCCTTGCACCCTGTAGTAAAATTAGCCAAAGAACCACAAACTTTTGCAAACAGCTAGAAGTATATCGAGCATCATTAAAAACTTGCAGTGGATTCCTCATGGTCCCTGAACCCACCATTGAAAACCAGTGCAGCGGCTCCACGCTGCCGTACGTGGACTGCAGCTGTCGTGAAATGTCGTGAAACGTAAAACAGCGGGCTCGTTTGAAAGGAGGAAGCGTCCCGGTCGTTATTGACAACGGTCACCGGCAAAGTTTGTGTTAGTTTCTTTGAAGGAGTTTGAAGACGACATGGAATAAATATGGTTGCCGGTTAAAAACCCTCGGTGCCATGCGTCGTGACGTTGACCGGGGACGTGAGGCAGGAAGCTGACAGCAAACGAGAAGCGGAACATACGAGTGTTTGTTGTTAGCATCGTTAGCTCCTGCAGCGCTAACGCTAAATCTGCTGGGTAGAGAGTCATTCAAACAGGTAAGAGAGGAGCTGTGTTCACTTCTCCCCAAAGAGGTAGACTCCTCCGTGGAGCCACAGCTTAATGGGAACGTGCTAAAGAAGCTAACGAGTCTCGTCAATGGGCTCGCATGCTTTTTAAATCACCATTTGAGTCGTATCCTCTATCCTCTGCTGCTACAAGTGTCACTTCAGCCATTAGACTGATGCTCACTTGTTGTGTTGTCCCCTTCTTCATCAGTCCAACGATGTCCTCCCGAGACGATGAATCCCGTGTCCTGGTCCTGGAGGAGCAGGTGGAGAGTTTATCAGACGAGTTGATGCAATGTCAGGTGTGTATGCACGTACACACAGCTGTCAGTTTATTAGGGAACACCTGAGGCCACAGCTGATCCAGAGGTCCTGCAAGAAATCCCAGTTTCAGAGAAGCTGTTGAATGTTGTAGGTGTTGAGTCTTAGATTTGTGAGGATGTAGTTTGTTTTACTGATGAACTGGGCAGTGCAATATAAATACAATAGACATAAGCATCTGTAGTATTATACATTTCTGCAGATCTTCAAATGTTCTCTTGTCCAACCTGCTGTCCACCTTCCAAGATTTCCACTTCAGCATCAAATCCTGATGTTTGAGATGCTGCGAACAGCAAAATGTTATTTAATTTAGCTTATTATCAAAGTATTTGCATGTTAATGTTGTGGTTTTGTTCACTGTTAATTTTAACAAACACATTTTAGTCTCCAATCGTAGTATTTAAAACGTTTTTGTCGATGTTCCATTATGTCTAATTGGAAATTAAAAGTTAACTACTACAAAAATGGCTGCCAGACCCTATAAAAAACCTTGAGTGGATCCCCTGGTGCACCATCACATCCCCAACCTAGCACTTGTGTGCTGGAGCTGATTTCTGATTTATTGGCAAAAGCCGTCTAATCAAATAAATAACTACACCACATCGCCAGTGACCACACCAAGCACTGTGAGGAGTTTTTTGTCAAAATCTCAATTCAAAGGTTAAGGGCAGTGGATGTACCACCTTGTACAGATTGTTGGGCTCCATGAAGCTGTGAATGATAAGAAACACCAATGGTTAAGGCTTCGCTTCGTTATAATCTATTATGTGATACGACTAATTAATCTAAAACAGTGAAATCTACAGAGTAAACTGACGACAGCCACGTCTGTCAGCAAATGTCTAGACACGTGGATAATTGTTCAGCTCACTAGTCTGAGTAAGATTGTAAAGTAAAGATGTTCAAGTGCGGCACCATGATTTACTCACTGATGTATAATCAAATTCTTACTGTGCACTAATGCAGTAATAAAGGTTAATGCTATTTGCCACTTGACTCTAATTAGCCCATGAACTGTTGCTTCACATAATCTTATCATGGACCCTGTGAACCAGGGAGTAGAAAAAAAAATTGTCAGGGTAAAATGTAAGCACCGAGATTTCTCTCCTCTTTTCACTATTTCATCTCCATCAGACAATGACTGCCCACTTCTTTTTATAATCATCCAAACCACTTGTTATCTTAATTACTGCTATTTTCATTCATTTTGATCAGACAAAGACCTGTGACTCACCTAATATACTTGCATAGCATATCTCCAGCGTTTGCGGCCATTAAATATATAAAAAAGGATTTCTGGGGAGATAAAGAAACATGCCAGGAAGTACATCTGTGTCAGATCCTGTAATCTTTACCCAAAAGACGTGAACTCATGATTATAGTTAGTGTATGATTAACGTGACAGTTGAAATTGAAAATCCTATCAATTTTCAGGCAGTTTGTTGTGATTTAAAGACGAGTTTTTGAATGAATATATTTTACTAAATCGCACGAAGTGTAATTTAATTGTTCTTTTGTCTCTTTTGTGTGCAAATCTCCTGAGCATACCTTATTAAATGTTCAGCATTGACAATAAATAGTTTGCAGGAAATCGGAATAGTTTTCAGAGTACATTTGAAATAATTGACCTGCCCTCCCCATTTTGTATTTGTTCTGCCTAATACAAACACAGATTCAGTCAGTGCTCATGAGCAGAACCTCTCAGCTTCACTCTGTAAGTCGGTGATTGAGGGAGAGTGTCCTTGCATACTCACCACCAGGTGGTGCCTAATAACATGAGTGAAGTGAACCCAGCACTTATTATTTTGCATATACACAGCACCCTACAGGTATGTACACAGAGGCTCGGTTAAGCATGTACAGCATGATGATGTGTTACTTTGAGTTTTTAACAGACTATACCATACCACCACCTATAACGCGTAGTGCAGGGACATTTGTTGTGGTGCTGTTTGACTGTAACTGCACATGTGCCTGTTACCAAACCTCCTGTCCATAAAGTTGGAAATAACTTTCGAAGTACCTCCTAGATTTTATTCAGAAAAATAGTTTCAGACTTTCTCCCCTTTAATTTGTAGGAGACACAAGTACAACCCACTTACGGTGGAAATCAATGTGTGCACCTTTTCAATACATAAAAACTTCAGTAGCTTGTTCATTAGTATTGGGTATGAAAAGTTGATGGCTGGAATCTAGACATCATAAAAAACACATTTTAACTGCAGGAGAACTTTATTTTCACCATCTAATATCAAGGGCTATAAAGGTGACCTGTACCCCTTTTTTACTTTTCATACAATTCAATTCTAATTTCTTTTTAAATAAACTATATGTTACAGAGATAATATTTGTCAAATAGTACCTCAGGTTTTTCCAGTGTTGCAGGACTTTTTGTATTAATTGCATCATTTGGGGGTTCTGCTCGATTAACAACACACAAAACAGAGGTTCAACTGCACATCGTCATTAGGAAAATATTTCTAGTGTCTATAAAAATACTCATAGTATTGTAAATGTGCTTTAAGTACACGTAGAACTGCCATTTGTCCTGCCAACATTTTGACATGCAAATTAACTTTCTACTTACACAGCAATAATAATATTTGTAATGCAGTGTATTAAAGTCTTATATTGTAACCAGTTTACCAGTTTACCAGCATTACTGCACATCGACAGTTCCTTTTACTTTACATTGAACTGACATGGAGACCGTCCTCGGTGGTCTCGTTTCCAGCAGAACATCAGTGATTCTGTCTATCTAATGGGGACCTTAGTTGTACCATTTAAATAGTGGCATTAGAATACCATTGATGTCTTAAGTCCCTCGCAAGATGTACTTCAGGACGGCCATTAACTACAAAGAGTCTCATCTGTCGGCCAGCAAATGTTCCTACTAGACCATGCTAATTTTATTAATATGCGGGTGAGTTCCAGTGGTTCTTTTTGGTATGTTTAGCCCATGGTGTTTGAGTGTCTGGATTCTAAGAATGAATAATTCAGTGATCATCAAACACACATTCAAAGCATCTTTAAGTACACATACGGCAGAGGAGCGCTCTTGATGAGAGTCCTGACTGAACACTTGTCTGTGGATTGGCTAATGGCAGCCAAAGGCCAGGCAGAGGGAGACCACCTATTTCATGTCAGCCACGCTGCTTAATTTCATCGTTAGCTGCATTGCCGGGTTGATGCGGTGAGATCTCTATCGCTGCATGCACGCACACACACACAGTTACATACAGATGCATACAGAGACCGATATCTACAGTCCTTCCACTTTATATGTTCAAGTCATGGCCTTATCAAGGTCTGTTTCTGCCATTTTTTGTAAATAATTGATTAGACACTTTTGAAAAGGGGGTTAAAATTCATATACTAATTGGAGACCAGTAGATTCCAGTGGGAGGGATGACTTTTATCTTATGATGATGTGAACATAATTTATCAGATAATTTTATATTAAGTCGATTTGGTATAATTCTGTCTTTTAATGTCAGAAAATGTAGTTTTTAGATGTCCCTCATTAAATGTAATGTAGCTTAAAAATGTTTGAAAAAGCAGCGAGACAATTTGAATTGGAAATGTGTCAGGGGCTGGCTGGGGTTCTCTGCTTGAAGATGACTCTCTCTGTCATCAGCTTTGAGTTTCTTTGGGGCTAGTTACTTTGGAGCTGTAGTGGAAAACATATCCGGAGAGCAATTGATTAATAAAGAAAATGCAAGCTCCACCGCTGTGTTTTGATTTGGATCCCTGCTCTCCCCAGTCATAAATAGTGCATAATGACAAGTGTCAATGCTCGCTCCCCTTGAGTCGAAGGTCACATCCCAGCCATGGAGATTCCTGTTTAGTGAGGCTCATGATTAGAGCGGCCAGTCCAGATCAAAAACTGTTTTGTACAAGATATTTGAATTATTGATTGACTACCCCTTCTGTCGTATGCAAATGCCATTGATCATCCTATCTAATTTTTTGTTTTTTAATAAGGAGCTTGCTGCACCTTAAGACATATTTAGCAAAAGCTATTTATCTCAATTAAGAATAACAGCTGTTGACTTGCTGAATCTATATTTCCACAGGCAGACAAGGAGTTTGTGTGGTCCCTATGGAAACGCCTGCAAGTGGCAAATCCAGACTTGACCCAGGCTGTCAGTTTGGTGGTTGAGCGGTGAGTCAATTCATATATTTTTTTAAGTGCTACCGGAGAAGCTCAACAGCTGAAAATTCCTTTATCTCACAAGTGAGGAGAAATATGTGTGAAAGTCGTTCAAGGAGTGTTTAAGGCACCTTGGCCATTCTGCTGGGGTTACGACGAAATCTCGTGCAGATGCTGATTTAAGCCTTCTTATCCCCGGTCTAGCAGTTCAACCATGGAAACCCTTTTAATGAAAACACTCCTCCGCTGCCGCTCCCGTCTAGGACAGTTGAAACGCTCCTGCCAAATACTTGTCTTTATCGGATAAATTGTGAGATTGTCTATGACCTCTTTTTGCAGGGTGGCTAAGCTATATGAAAAGCAGTTGCATGGGAACTTTCAGAAAAGACGGAGGGAAGGATAATGCACAGCTAGATGAATGAACTAGATTTCTCCATATTTACAGAAAAAAACATGCACGTTAAATTTTGTTATAATACAGGCATCACTGCAGTTTGAAATACTTAACAGACATGTTTCAAATACAATTGAGAATACTTTAAAACTTCATTCAGTACTTCAGTGGTTACTGACTTTTGGGTCTTTTGGGGATACATTAGAATGATATGTGCCCTATCATGGGTGCATATCACTTACTTTTTGAGGTCTGTCAGTAGTTGCCAGACCCTTAATAGGGGTAAAACATAGTGCAGAGAGTTCCCCAGTACCTGTGCGTCTCATTCCTTCTCCACACCCTCTTCAGTTCCTTTACAGCCCCTTAGGAAACCCATCAAAGTACGCTGCTCTGCTGAGACTAGAGGGGGAACATGCATCCAGAGAGTGCATGTGTATTGTATCACCTGATGCGCAAGAGAATATTGACATGGTAATTGTGTCGACTCCAGTCAAGCGCTATTGCACCGGGAATTGCCATTCACCCTCCCCTATCCCTCCCGTACGGATCTTGTAGAGTGATTGGTTGGTTGCTCAGGACATGGTGAACACAGCCCAATATACAAGGAGATGTAGCTAGGCCAGCCTGCGTTCCAGCCCCTCTGGGGACGCCAGATACTTATTTCAGCTTCTACCAGGGGAGACGGCTGATCAGAAGAGGCAAAGAGACGGGAGAAAAAGACCTCAGAGATGGGAGGTGTTGAAGAAGCAAATGAAGAGGGAAGAGAATGGAGGGCCCCTGGTGGCCTAAAGCAGTTGAAACAAACAGGTCCCAAACTGATGCCTTGTGTTTCTCTCCTTAAAAGTTCATTATGATAAAGGAGGTGCTAGTGGGCATGAGACAAAAGTTCACAGTAGCTGAACAGTAGCTAATGATTAAACAAACTTCTTGACAACCTTATTTTTTTTAATATGGCATCAACAAATTTGGTAAGAGTTAAAATAACATTGGCCACATGTAACAGGATGAAGTTCTTCATAAGGTAAGTTCATCAAGCGCAGAAATATTTAATTAAATTATACTTCGAAAAAAACATTTTCATAAGAGTTTGATTCTAGAGCCTTAGGTGATAAGACGCGTGATTTCCACAGCAGAATTAATTTATCTTATCCAAAGCCCCAAGTCACTGGATTTCAGATGACTGTGACCATGTGCTTATTTCTTTTTCTTTTCTCTTACTTCTAGTGAGAAACACAAAGCCGAGATTAAGGACAGGAAAGTGTTGGAGATCTTCCAGATCAAAGACTACAAGATACAGGAGCTGGAACAGGTACAGTACAGTACGGCAGGTTGTAACTTTCTGTGCTTAGCAAATGTCCTTTAAGAGTTCTGGATCATTCAACAAGGTCTGAATAACAATCGCTTTGCACGTTATTAGGAATACCAGTACCCCTGTTTGTTCATGAATGGAACGACAAACCATAGCAGTTCTGTGGATTGCAATTATTTTATTGATGAATCAACAGCTTGTTTCCGTGTGGCACCAGTCCAGGCTGCTGCTGTTAGTCCTATACGAGTTTGGGGAATGTTTTCTGGCACACTTTGGATCCCTCAATACCAATTGGCCTTTGTTTGAATGACACTTCTTTGCTTCCCTTTATGGCCACTGTTTACAATCGTCTAATGGCTACTCCCAGCATTTAAATGCTCCATGTCACAAAGCTAAAGTCATCTCGACTGGTTTAATTACATGGCAGCGAGCTTACTGTACTTCAGTGGCCTCGCTAGTCACTGCCTATGAATTCAATAGAACGACCAGTATGTTTTTATCAACCAGTGATGTGATAGAATTGGGACATTTGCAGCCTGAATGTGCAGCTGACGCATCATCTGGAATTCATACCAGGAAGCTGTCCTGAGAGCAAAGGTCCTACACAGTGTTAGTATGAAGTCCCAATTCCTTGTATACACTAACCCTATTTACAAATCTTTAATGTGGAAACTGAGATTTAAATGTCTTTGTCAGTACACTGACCAAAGGTCTTTCACAGTTATCAACAAATGTTAAGTTCTTGCTTGCTTAAATGTCAGGTGAAACTTTTAGAAGCTAATGTTTTGTAAAGGAGTTAATATTCAACATAATCTGTGTAATTCCAGCTGGATACTTCAAGCTGTAGCCCTCTCTTACCTGCTTTATTTTGCCTTCGCCCCCTGAGTAATGTTTCTCGATGGTATGATGGCTAACGATAATGACATCACTAATGTAATTTACTCCAAATCATCATCCCTTCACTGAAGCATCTGTCAGTCCCCTTCATTAGTGTCTCTCACCCAGACCCGTGCTCGGCCCTAATGAGACTGGCTGTAATGGAGTCATCAACTTGCCAGCCAGTGTCTTTTTTTTCTTCTTACTTTGCCCTCCTCGGCCATTTTAACTCTGATCCAGTCAATTAAACAGTCAGAGAAGTAGCTCATAGAATTACAACGTGTGATGACAACAAACTGTACTTCAGCTCTAATTTGAGAAACCAAGTGCAGACTTTTTCCAAAGGTTCCAAACAAATCTGAATGAAACCTCCTCTAAGTTTAATAGTATAATCCTCTTGATGGGTGTGGCCCTCTTGTTTTGGCTGTGCTATGTGCTTGAATCAGTTTTCAAGTCTGGCGGATGCATTAGTGCCTGCGACAGCCAACTTGAAAGCAAATCTCCCAGCCTGCATTTGTTTAACCTCTGGATAGGACTGTGCTGGCAATGCGATGATGTCTGGGTCTATTGCTCTGCCATACGAGAGAAATATATTACATCCTTACTGCAGAACACATTATTTATAAAACATGATTATTTTAAAGGCCTTATTATTTAGTATCTTATGGAAAATAACGTCCTCTGCGGCAAGTGTAAACCTATTTGCATGATGTTTTATCAGTTTATCTGATGTCTTTCAAATCTGCTTCAAAAGAAAACCGTGTCGTATTTTCATTCTTTTGCTCGTTCTCCTTCTCAAACTGTTGCTATTATAACTTGCAGTCTATTTTAAACGCTCATTAATACCACTCGGCTCTGTGCTGTCATTCAGCCCGCTGAGAGGCATAATCTCATCCATGGTCTTGAGCCATACATACCCAAATAGTGATTAATTGGTTTTTCCTCTTTTTTTGGAGATGTGATGGTCCACTGGGTCCACACAGGATTTCACACTCCTCTTAATGTCTCAGCTTTCCAACTTTGATGTCTTTTTTTTCTTCTTCTTGCTCTTCTTATTTTATTCCACCTCTTTCTCTGTACACTTCCCCTCGCTGCTCCTTTTCCATTTTTGTTACATAATTAGCTTTCATTTTTGAACTGCATTGGGAATTTTCAAATGCTAATCTTCATGTCCTAGACCTCTTAACTTGGCGGAACCCCCCTCTTTTTCTCCTCTATCAATTGAGCACTACTGGATTTCAAATTGTTCTCGCCTACCTCATTATCAACGTTTGAATTTATTGTCTGCTCTCCAGTATAAATCTCTATTAAAGCCCCTCTGTTCTTAGCACGACGAGCTAGGAGTAGCGAGAAGCGCTAAATCCACTATCTAGATATCTCTGAGTGATTTCCCTCAACATGGCAATTAATTGCATCCCCGAGCACAGTGTTATTTGAGAGAAGGGTGTACCCACAGAAGGCCGTGGATTACCAGCCAACGCCAAACCCCAGCTGATGCAGTGTTCAGAGGCCAGCCGCCTCCTGCTCAGGCCACGGTGGCTGCCAAAAATCATGAAGTGAACATACACCAGCATCAAAACTGGGTAGTCATTAAAATAATTGAATCATATTTGGAGGTGTCTGGTTTGGTGAACATGGACAATTATTGCTCTTTACAATGTTTTGTGATTCATTGTAGAATTAAAACGAGTGTAACATAGATCCTTACTGTCGAGTGTGGGCGGGTGCTGTGAAGAGTGGAATAAAAACAAAAATATTAATTGGCAGCTGTTTTGATAGTTGGTAAATGGTTTTAAGTATTATTTCTAAACAGAATGTCAACTAGTTTATGGCTCAACTTCATGTTCCTCAAACGTTTGAATTTGCAGCTCGTTATCGTCTTCACATCTTTGTAAACTGGATGTCATTGAGTTTTGGATAGTTTGACTTTACAAGAGATTTAATGATGTAAACTTGAGTTTAAGGAAATTGTGATGATAATTTGTCATTATTTTCTGATGCTTTAAAGATTAATCATTTATAAAGAAAATAATCTGCAGAATATTTGATTACGAATTTAACCATTAGTTGTATCCCACTAATAAAAATTACCCAATTAATAATTAGATTTGTTTTTCTTTTACAATCAAAACCTCATTTTGATTTGAGGTTCCCAATATTTAAAGTGATAATATAACCTGTGTCTCTCCTTCTCTCTATCTGTGTCACGCTGTCTCTTTTCCTCTCTTTTCCTCTCACTCTGCCAGAAAGTGGAAGTGCAGCAGCAAGAGATCAACAACCTGGTGCAGCGGAGGACGACAGTGAATGAGGACAGTGTCTCAATGAAGAAGGAGCTGACAGCTCTGCGTGAACAACTCGGCGATAAGGAGCAGGAACTTAAGGTTGGTGGCACAAATTTTCAGTGGCAGACTGGGTCCAATGCCGGATAGTCTCTTCTCTGTGGCTTTGAACACAACAAGTCCTCCCGTCGGCTACAGCCACAGCCATTTGCATCATTTAGAGGAGCGGGAGCATTTCTCAGTGCTCTTTAACACACTCCATGTGTTTGTTTCTTCTTCTCAACCTCGCTCCGTCTGAAGCCTTTCTTTGTTTTTTAGCTTTATTTCTTGCTACTGACAATAGAGAATACTTAACAGCTGGATGGTGTGTGTGTGTGAGGGAGGAAGAGGGAGAGAAAGAAAAGCAGGTTGTTAACTTTGGTTAAGATAAATACTTAATGACTGCTTCAGTGGGGGAAAGTGAAAAGTGTGCATGTGATGGTGTGGCTTATCCCTAATTATGCTTGGATGGGACCGGGCTATGATTAATTGATAAAGGAATGGTCCTTACACAGTCTTGGTGAGGTCTCATGGCGTGAAATCGTTGGGGAAAGCATCAAAGGAGACCTGGGTTGAGTCTAATGGGTCTTGCAGCAAGCACCATTCTCATTAGGAGCCTGTCATTAAAGCCGACAGACTGGCCCCAGTACCTGCAGGAGCCCAGCTCTTGCAGCAAGGCTCGGTCCACACTAGCCAACATATGGCCACGCGGCCCGGTCATACGGTACAGGTGACCTTGGCCAAACAGCAGCCCATGCAGGGAGCTCCCGTGGCAAAGCCGGTCCACTGTTTACATATTCATTCCGCCTCAGCCCCATGGGTTGCTTATCTTTTTTGCATCACTATGTCTTTCTTTTATCATTTTCTCCATTTGAATTGCAACTTTTTTGTTTCTCTCCTTTGGTCACTGTTGTTTATTTGGCCCTCATGACCTCCCACTCTCCTCTTTATACACACACACACACCCCTTATCCAGGAAATGAAGACGGAGTGTAGGAGGAAGGAGGAGGAGGAGCGGCAGGTGGTGCAGGCTCTAGAGGCGGAGAAAGAGGGATTAACTTCCCGCTGGGCCGCCCTACAAGCTGACCTGGAGGAGAAAGAGAGGCAGGCCGACACCCAACAAGACCACAGGGATGCTGCCCAGGCCAGAGTCAAGGTATGAACACGGGGGACAAGTCCGTTTAGCATATTTTCCGAAATGTTATTAATATGCACTGTCCCTGACAAAGTAAAGTAAGAAACACACACACCCACGCTCAAAGTTGCACAGGAAGAGCCAGGTCCTTTATCTTGAACACACCTTGAACTCTGTGATCTCTCACATCCTCTCCTCAGCATGAGAATATAAAATATATCTGTAGCAAATCACATTATTTAAATATGTAGAGACTATATTCAAAGGAAGGAAAATGAATCATTAAACACGAGGGAGACTTTTTTTCTGTTCACCTGATGACCACAACTGAAGACTCAAGACCAAATGTGCGTCATTATTTATCATCAATACCATCTCTGAGAACATGAGTTGATCTAACAGTGACAGCTGTATCCCTGTTTTAACATTCAACCAATCAGATCACAATCAGAGTCCTTGAGGAGGTTTCTCTCGCCTGTTGTCATTTCCTTACAGAATTAATTTGTCCTGTTAGAGTCTCAGGACACCGGAGCTACAGAGGAATCTGACATTCCGTCTGTCCTAATAGACTCATCATTATGAAACATACTGCTACTCGCGTGAAATGGAGTCAGACAGAAAGTCTTGTATAAGTCAGGACTGGAGAGTAATTACACTCGGACAGGATGGAGCCCAGCAACTCGGCTTTATGCACATCCATCACAGCCTAACACACTCGACCTGCTCCTCAGTTTTAGAATCATACTTTGATTTGAAAGATGGAGATGGAGAATACGGGTTGTGCAGGTGGATACATTGTGTCAATTTGATTAACATAGTAAAGATTTATCCACAAATACATCAGTATTAGAGTGAACAAATAGATTAGGTAGAAATATTATATAGTTTACTACTTGTTTTAAACTACACAAGAGATTTGAAAATGAAAAAAGTGCTTGATGTTTTAATTTTGGTCATATATGTAGAAATGTAAGATGATCAAAGTCCATCAACAACACAAACAGTCTCATTAAAAACTAAATATTGTGTGTTCTAAATATTGCATGTTTTACTGCAGGGTAACCATAGTTTGTTGTAAGATGTGTTTTTTTAATTTGATGCTCCTAAACAAGCATAATTGCTGTTTTATGTACATTAACTGCTGTGGTATTTCTTCATTTCTTTCCTTGTAATTACTAATGGCTAATTAATTTTTCATATGGTTGATTCTGGCCCTGTGAAATACTGCTTTTAATTAGATTTAAACTATCAAGGCTCGGGGACCTTTGTGTGTTTGATGCAACGCAATCTGCCCTGCACTAATGGTTTCTTCTTATTAAGGAAAAGCTGTCACTAGCACCTTGTCTACACCTGCTTCAGAGTGAAAGCAGCACAATAGCAGCAGCTGCAGTTCTTCGTCAGTGTTTACATCTCATCTGCTCTGAAGCATTCTGTCAGTGCTCAAAGCCCAATGTGCATTAGTGCAAGCTGAAAGAAGAGCAACTCGAACAGATGCACTTTATTTTATTTCCAAATGAAACATTCTATGTAAGAGTGACTTGTGGACTAAGCTGTGTAAACCCAGTACAAACACGTAAGTAGGAAATGATTCAATCAACAGGCTGACATAAAAATGCAAATAAAATATACATTTATTGCTATTAAGTAAGTGCATATAGCTGTCAGAAGTGGAATTAGATTGTTTCTTTGTGATGGAAATTTTTCATTATTTTCACAAATAAACAAAATGAATATGATATCTGAAAATAATCACTAGTTGCATCCCATAATAAAAAAGGAAATAATTTATTCAACATGTTTTTTAATCTGGTTTCAATGCGAAGCAAAATTATACTTGGCTCTTTGTTATTTTTATGAACACAGTCAAAACCCTGTGTTTGATTTCAGATTTCTAATATTTAAACGCATAATGTGACCCGTAACTCTCTTTGTCTGTATCATCTTCTGCTTTCATCCTCTTTTGTCATCATCAGTCAGATATGATAGTCTGCTTTTCTGTGTCTTTGCAAGAGGAATATGTCATAAAAAACCCTTCAAAATAAATCAGATTGTCCCTTTATTTTCCTGTAAGTGCTTTATATTTGACGTTACTCTGGTTTATCAGGAGCTGGAGGAGGAGCTACATAATACCTGGAAGGAGTTGTCTAGCGTGCAGAGCCACGGTACCAGTCAAGCAGACCAGGTTTCTTCCAAAGAGAGGGAGGTGGCAGCGAAAGAAGAGCAACTCAGTCAACTTCGGTGAGCCCTACCAACTGAAGCCTTGTCCCGTACATTTCAGTGGCTGTTCTCATGTCTCTCATTGATTTCTGGGACCAGTTCAGTAGTTAAAGTATCAGTCTGTCCTGTGAAGGCATATGCGTATACATCACCTCTTGTGGGTTGCTGTTTGCTGCAGCTCGTATATCACTCTACGCCGTGAGGCTTGGGGGTGACACAGATCTCTTCCACTCTGGCTCACCTAAAGCCACTTGATAAGCCCTGCATAGTGGATATGCTTTAAAAGAGGGAGAAAAGGGAAACAGGGAAGGCTTTGGCTAAGCTTTAGTCGATATGATAAAAACTGTGAGAACCGTCCGAGCCTTAGTGGTAATCTCAACCTTTTTTAACTACTTTCCTGTTTTAATGCCAGAGGTGCTCAGATGTGTCAGTCACACCACGTCCAGAGACCAACCAAGGTTTTTAGCTACGTGATTAAAGATGTCCTCAAATGTTAGAGAGCACTTTGTGCTAATTCTATGGGACACAAAACAAATCAGAAAATTAACTTAATGTCATTGTCCTGCAGTCATCACCAAGCCCCAGCTGGTGGGTAGCCACTTTGACATTAACATCTGAAAATCTTTGGGAATTCATTTTTCCCTCCATGATTTTTAACCGTCCAGTTCTAGAGGCAGTCAAAACAGTGCCAAATCATAATGCTCCCTCCACTTTATTTAACTACTGGGATAATGTTTTCATGTTGGTATGCAGTGACCTTTTTATGCCATATTTAGTGCTGTGTAATCTTCCCAAACGGTTTAACCTGAATTTCATCAGCCCACAAAATATTTTCCCTGTAGTTTTATAGAATCTCAATCTGTCTTTGGAAAACTTCAGGCGTGCCCTGATTTTTGTAGAGCAGAGGTTTCCTTTGTGGTGTCTTGCTTTGGGAGCCATGCTCCGTGCAACCATGCACCATGACTTGTCTATGGTTGACTCATAAACAGGTTAGAGGTTTTAACCAGCTTCAGTGATCCCTTAAAACCTGTAGCTGTTTCTCTGGACTTTTTTTGAGTTTCTGCTTTGTGCCATCAGAGTCATCTTAACTTGTAGTCAGAGTAGCCACAGAACTAAATTCAGTTTGTCAAACTGTCGACTGGTCTCTAAAATCTTTGTGACCCTCTCAACCTGTATGAAAATCAACAGTTTTTGATCATCAGTCTTCTGAAATCTTTGCAAGGCATGAGTCACATGAGCAGAAGTTTCTTGTGGATAGACAAACTCTCAACGCTTGAGTGGCTCTAATCCTCACCTCCAATCTGTGTTCATTGAGTTGACTCCAGGTTTGTTAAATCCTGACTTCAGTTATCTTTTGTTTTAGCCTTGGGGTTTAATATTTTTGTCAAACCTACATTGTGGTTGTTTGAATGGTGGATTCAATATGAACAAAGATACATACTGTCATTAGTTTAAATGGACTGTTCGTAATTTGCTGTAATTTAGCTTAAAATCAAATCATATTTCAAGGCACATTTATGGGTGACTTCAGATACTTCCAAAAGGTTCTCTTGCTTGACTCATTTTTTTCAGTGTATTGATTATTATCAAGGACATCACTTCTCTCGTGCAAATGCAATATGTATTCTGTAAATGTTTGTGTGTATAGACGTGAGTTTGCAGAAGTGCAGACTCTGTACAGACAGAGCTCAAACCATGCAGCAGAGCAGAGCCATCTGATCAAGCAACTGGAAGGACTCAACCTCGACACACAGAGAGTCCTGAGGAACCAAGAAGAGGCGCACACTGCTGACACCACGTCCTACCAGAGGGTACTACTCACACATGCACATACACAAGCCAAACCTCAAACTCGTCATTATTATAACCACTTTGTTGCGCTCCACTCATGCCTCACCCGCTGTGGTGATTTATGTCCAGGCTCACTGTAACCTACAATTATTTTACTGGTGCCAGAAAATAAGGACTTTTCCCACAGTATCCTGTTACTAGTGAATATGTTCTTAACCTATCACCCTTCTGTCGGATGACTGTTCCTCTGTGCCATCCACAGACCTAAAAAAGGTGGGGAGCACTGGCAGAGGCTTGGAGCAAGTATAAGTCATAAAATATTAATGAACATTTTGGTTTCACTCACCAATATCTTATTTTTTTAAGTATTTGTTGTATTTCAAAATATCATTTTTTGCTCTTGACATGTGGGACTTTGTTTCATCTTCCCCTAAAGCCTCTTTCAGACAGGCACTGGATTTTTCTGTTGTAATGAAAGCATCTGTTGCGGGTGTTCGTCGTATATGAAATACACAATCTGGAAAATGTCTGTACCCTAAATATGGCATATTTGACGTCCTACTTCTAGTTGATCTGACCTATTATTTTACCTCGTTACATCCCCTCCTGCCCTATGTCAGTTTTACCAACCTGTCCGTCTTTATTTGTGCTTGTTGACAGCTGTACAAGGAGTTGAGTCAATGCTACCAGGCCCTCGTGTCCAGCGAGGCCAAGCTCCGTCAGAGTCACCAGGAGCTGGGCAGCCGACTGGCTCAGAGAGACCAACACATCCTGCAACTCCAGGCCCAGCTTCAACAGCAGGAGCAGGAGCAAACACAACTGGAGCAGCAACAACAGCAGCTACAGGCTCAGCAGACAACAACTAACTCCTCAACCAACAGACAAACTAACTTTAAGGTAAGCACTCCTCTCATTGGTCACCCTCTCCTATTCATTAGAGTTTACCTAGTGCATTGCAACTCCAGGCTAAGAAGTGCTCTGCTGCAGTTGTTGAACTCTGATTTGCACTTGTGTGGGTTTTTGCAACAAACTCCAGTAGGCTTATTATTCCCTGCTTATTATACCTATATTTTGTTTCTTACACGATACCCGCATTAAACCATGGTGCTTTGGTCAATCGTCAAGAGCTGGTGTCTAATCGTCCTAAGGTATAGAAACTGAAAATGTAGGTGGATAAGTAGGTGCAGCAATAAATGATAAGCCCCACCATGGCCTGTGGTGGTGGTCTTATACTGAGAATCACTCTCTTGATATCACTCCAGTTCACCTTTGATCTGTCCATCTCTCTTAGCAGCAGTGTCTTTCATGTCAGCTATCTGATCTTCCCCTCATTCCCGGTCCTAGGAACACATGCACCCGCTGACTTTCTTCATCCACCTTCTCCCTCTTTCCTCCCACTCAAGTACCTGGAAGTCCGGTCACATAGCAGTTAAGACAGCTAAGAGGTGGAGAAAGGTGCTTTAATTGGAGCCGGGTAATGTTCTTGAAGATGCTGTTTGAGTTCCAGTTCTACATCTGTCAGTCAGCAGGGGTTTGACTTCAGCTCTCTACCTTTGAACGGTCACCCCAAGGCGGTAGAGGCTGAAGCATACATTTAATGGTGCTGCCACAATTTAAGTGTCCTTTAATAACTCCTAATGACATGGTGATCGGTGCTTCTCGGACCACACAGTGTCAAAGACTGGGTGGAGAATACTAACAGGTATCTAATATCTTGTACACTTGAGCCACTAGTTCTAACTAGACTCAGTCTGTTCTGCAGCATGACTTTCACTTCAGTTTATACTGCGGCTGATTGCAGGTAAAACAACTCAGGTGATTATATATATTTTTTGCAGCAGTTCAGTAATTTATTTGGCGCCAGAGACTTCAACTGTTTAATTTGATTAGTTGATATTTTCTGACAGTGCTGTTCCCAGACTGCGGAAGCTACAAGATATCAGCTCAAATATTAAGTGAGTTACAATCGCCCTGTCTCACTTAACCCTTTTAATTTAACCAGCTGTGAAGTATAAATGGATCATTTAGTCAGTAATTAAATTCAGGACTGCAGTGTTCCTCCAGTAATTAATACTACATTTAGAGACGTTGTGTGTGTGTGTAGAGTGGGCATGCATGCATACATACATGAATGTAGTGTAGTGTGTGTGTGTGTGTGTGTGTATGTGTGTGTGTGTGCAAACTTCACCTTCACTCTCTTCCACAGCCAGGTCAGAATAAAAAATGGTTTGAGATGTAATAACAAAAATATGATTTATTTATCCTGTGATCAGAATGAATATTAAGCTTTGTTTACTGAACACATGTAGCTCCTGTCTGGCTGATTTGTTTCTATAACTTTTAACTTTCTTCCACATCAAAGTGAACAGATCAAGTATCCCAAGGTATAGCGTTCAGTCAGGAGGGCTTTCTGTTTCCCACTCTGTAATTTCACTGACAGGTTGTGCGTATGTGTGTACGCGTGTGTCTGCACCGGCGTGTGTTTGACTAAAGGTGTGTGTTTCCGAGCACATAATCGCAAATTCTGTAACAACTTTCTCCCGAACACCTGTTAAATTCTAATGCGCAGGTTGTTAAGGCAGATTTGATTTTAATTTTAAATGTTTTGGTGGAAGTTACCATTGGAGGTGATCAAAGTGCTGATCGCTACGGGAGCACAGGGGAGAGACGCAGCGCTCATTTGAATATAGACCAGAGCGACGGCTTTGAACACCCCTCCCGCAGTGGTTTGGAGGGGGGAATAAAAGTGGAGGGTGGGTGAGAGGAATAACACCCATTGTGTGTATACTTCATGCTGTGCACAAAGATTGAATGTCGGTACTCTCCTGTCTCATGCCAAGTTAATTCTTCACAGGAAGCTTAATGAGACCTTACAAAGGCTTTAACATACATGAACAGTGTTGGTGAACGGAACTGTTCTTCATGCCTGTTAAAATGAACAATGCTGTGCGTGGGGTTATTTCATTTTTTTATTTTTACAGTCTCTTACCTCCTGTATCAACAAACCTCACAACCACATTAAATTTAATTCAGAAATGGACGTTGGTTTGTTTTTTAGATGAATAGATAAGTAGATAAATAGATAAATAGATAGGGGCGATAAATACTTAATTGACCATGAGGGAAATCTGGGCATCTAAAGAAAATCAGCACACATATATAAACATTAAAAAAATATATATTTTGGCTTAAAGAATATAAACTAAATCTATATGTGTATGTAAAAAATCAAACAAGAATATATAAAAAACAACCTGTCCAGTTGTGCAACAAAGTGATAGTAGAGCCAGTAGCTGACTGAACTTGAGTATTTTCCCACAGAAAAACCTAATCACATGTAGGTCTTAATTAATAGTAATTTCATATGATTGATTTAAACTACTGATTGTTTTTATGATTCATCATTTAGTGTTTACAACTTAATTAAAAAAGAAAATTCTTAATTTTTAAATTCTAAATAACTTATACGTTTTGCCAACAACTCTAACAACTGAACCTGTCCTGTATTTTCAGGTGTTTTCTGTATTATATATGTGTCTGTGTGTGTTTGCT
This sequence comes from Pleuronectes platessa, assembly GCF_947347685.1. NCBI lineage: Eukaryota > Metazoa > Chordata > Actinopteri > Pleuronectiformes > Pleuronectidae > Pleuronectes > Pleuronectes platessa. The sequence continues at coordinate 10,127,484 of NC_070628.1, read as the reverse complement.
CTAAACAGCATGTGATGCAGTCTGAGCAAACTGCCAGGCTTCAGAGGTTTGGGTTGCCAGGTTGGGTGGTGACATTACACTTTATAGGCAGGGTAGATCCCTCATTAGTGGACAAAAAAACACAACCTCGACTGCTCATTTAATCATTTATGACTCTTCCCTAACTGCATGATTGTATGTCTAATAGTTGGGTGTTTGGCTACTGTCAGAGCTGTGCTGTGATTAAAGACCAACATTAGAAACCGTAGCTGACCTCAGGCTTTCTGGAAGCTTCACCACTGTAAATGAGTGGTAAGTTGTTAATTGTGTGGGCAGTCATTCAAAGCCCCGGTTACTTTCTCATCATCACTGGAAAGGGAAAATTAGGCTTGTTTGCTCTCTCCAGAAAAGTTCAATCTAAATTTCTGTGCGAGCCACCATTTTATCTCTAAAATGTTTACTGAAACTTAATCTGAAACATTGTTTTTTTTATCACAGCAGAGATTTCTACATGTGTAAATATGATTTAATGATGGCTTCATTCTGTTTAGCTGCTTTAGGCGCAAGGTTGACTTTTTTTTTTTGTTCTGACACTATGAAACTGTAATGGCTCTTGATTAGAAAAGAGACAATAATGTTGTAAGTGCTCTCCATCTTCTTTGAATATGTCTTATTTTCACACAATCAATTACTCTCACTCTCACTATGACCTCTTACTATGCCCAGCTACCCCACCCACTGTGCCGCTCCCTAAAGAATTGTGCACATGTATCATCACCTTTCTTTGAAAATAGCATTAAATTGAAATTTGTAGCATATGATGCACACAATCTATATTACACATAAGAGTTCTTCAAACGATTATTACCTTAAGCACAAAAGCAACATTTCCCAAGAGGACCAAGCTTTTTTCTTTTTTTTTCAAGTAAATTGATTGAAGCCTTTTTTTGTGCATCTCCCTCAGCTTGTTCAGATGGTCTCAGCTTCTCCCTTGTTATTTATGTTACCAACATAAACACTTTTAGATGTATAATTAAAGTGCACAAATACACCCACCGTTTTGCCGGGTCACATTTGGCTTAGGTGAGACGTTTCTTTTGATCATCATCATCATTAATATCAACCGTCAAGTGAAAACGAGGACACCCATAATGCTGCAAGGGAATACATTTTTCGAATAAGCAAACAGACAAAGGTTCCTCTTGTTTGATTTTTTTTAAAAGCTCCACTTTTTAGTGGCTATGACCTTGAACTGCAGAAGGATAAAGGAAATATCAGTCGAAAGAAGCATGTACAAGATATTTATTGTGCGTGTACTTAAAGTCTTCTCCGCTTCTTTTCACAACAACATTTTTGAAAAGCTTTTATCAGAAATTTTGGAGCTGTTTTCTCTTCGATCTTATTTTGACTGTGAACATTTGTTTTCCATCGGGACTGCCTCCCCGTCAGCTCTCCTGTCAGGACCTCTCTAAAAGCATGTTAAAACGTCTTGCAACCTGCTGCTTGCATTTACATACACCTCTTCAACTCAGGTACATCATTAAACCTCATTATTTGAAAAACATTATACGTTATAATGAATTTTAAAAAATGCTTGAAAATAGAGAGCAATTTTGTCAAATACAAATTGTTACTTTTGTCATCCATTCATCTTGCGTATGCTGTGTGTGTGTATGTGTTACTGGTAAATAGTGTTGTCAACATTAGTTTGTGTGTGAGTGTGCGTATTTGGAGCCGGGCCATGTCCGGGGCCAGAAACATACTAATGACATGGACTCCAGCGGTGTGTTTTACCAGCTCAACTGCTCTCATTAGATGAGAACCTCTGCGTAGTGCAGCTCGCCTCATTAATGAAGCACAGCCATGTGCCGCTGCAGATACACGCACTCACTCGTTCAAGCACATACACCCGGGTCAAACAGGCTGTGTGGGAGGACGCAGGGCTCACACACACACACACACACACACACACACACACACACACACACACACACGTGAGCACGGACGCACATGCACATACTCTGCATCCTACTCCCTTTGCACTGTCCTTCTATGAAGTCCCTCTCCACTGCGCTACCAGTTAACACACACGCTCATACATATATGCACACACATTTTTTGAAGAATCATCATCTTGAATACAAAGTGCACTTGGCCTGTTGGAAGAGGGGGGGGGGTGCACCTCCTCACTTCTCAAGCCTATCAGATCACTTTCACAAACCCTGTCCCTCTGCAGATGTGTGCAAATGTGATTGTGTAAGTATGTATTTCGGTGTGCCTGTGTGTGTGTGTGTGTGTGTGTGTGTGTGTGTGTGTGTGTGTGTGTGTGTGTGTGTGTGTGTGTGTGTGTGTGTGTGTGTGTGTGTGTGTGTGTGTGTGTGTGTGTGTGTGTGTGTGTGTGTGTGTGTGTGTGTGTGTGTGTGTGTGTGTGTGTGTGTGTGTGTTTGAGGGGCCCCTCCTGATTATAGCTGCTCCATAATTAACAGTGATCAGATTTGTTTTGTGGCATAAATGGTGCATGTGTAGAACATTAGGCCTGGCAAGTCTCATTTCACATTCAGCTCAAGGGCTCGGCAGCAGACGGGTCACGAGCTTCAGGGAGCACAATCACAAGCCTCGCTCCATATGGTCCTGCCTGCCGCATCCTCACCAGCAAGGGCCGCGAGTGCCAGACAAGTTCCCCCAAGAACCTAATCGTGTTCAGTAATTACCAAGACTGGTTTTTCTCTTTTTTTTTTTGCTCCTTCCCTCCCCCAGCTCCCCCCCCCCCCCTATCTCTTGCTCTTTTTTCACAGCCCCCGCATGCTCTTTTCTTCTCTTTCAATCTCACGCGCTCTCTCCCTGTCTGTTGCCTTTACTAAGCTGCTTGTAATTTGTTTATGGTTTCCCTTTTTACACCTTTTCTGCAGTTTTCCAGTTTTTTGCTGGATGAAATTTTAGGATTGGGATGAGAAAGATTGCGAGAGAAAAATAACTCCGACACTCCCACTTCGGTTAATTTCTAAATTGCTTTATGTGGCTGATGCCGAAAAACCCAGCCCGTCCTCCTGACTGCCTGGAAATTATAAATAATTGTAACAGATGCGCCAATATGGCCGGCCTCCAATAAACGAGGCCCCAGATAATTTGACCAACCCCGTTTGACAGGCCAATTTAATAAAACATGAACAAAATCTTCCTCACTAATAATTTATCATCCCCTCTCCTCCCCTTTGGTTAAAGTTGATTACCCTGGCAGTTAACAAGGTCACGCCCAGATGCCAGGTTTCTGATAATGCAATCAGAACTTGTTGGAAAAAAGGTGATGACATCCTGTGCAGTTTTCCTCACTTACCTGGCCTCCCGGTACAGCACAGTTGTGAATGCCTCTATTTGTCAAAAGCCTTCAGTTTGATGTGTTGTGTAGAAAACGCACTTGATAGCAGCAGGTGAGGTTGTTTTTTTGTCTCCGAGTGTTTCACACCTTTATATCAAGGATTTAAGAAAAGAAAGGTGTAAATGTGCAGTGAGGTGATGGAGTCAAGAGGTATGTGGGTGCGTGTTAACATCAAGATAAAGACATTAACGAAGTTTCACGTAAAATGTGTCATCTTACTTTTCAGTGATTGCGTGTGTAAAGCTAAACATATACTGTCCCTTTAAAAACAACCAAGTCACTATAAACATCATGAAGGATCTGTTGAAGTGTAAAGATTGAATGTCACATATGGCTGACATGGACATTACAAAATCCCTACTTGCATGGATTCATTTTAAGAATGTGTACATCACCACGTGCTTCTCCCTGTGTCGGCCCTCTGCTGTATCCTGGTCCTCTTCAGTTCGTTTTGGGTTGTCCCTGCTGTGTGCTGAGGTGTGCAGGTGCTGCCAGACCCTGATAATAGACACTGATAAATAGATGGGCCATGATAACACACAACACACCACACACTAACCAACAATGTTATTGGTGGTGGATGTGCTGCCCAACCTCCACATGACACATCTGTTTGTTGACTTCAGTTTATGGAAATGTAACTTAGACATCCAGTATGAAAGCTGCACTCCGCTCAACCAAACACTTTGACACTGTCGATTTTTTTGTTGCATTGGTCCAGAGCTCATAACATTGCATTATGGACTATTACTATTGTATCCGGGCTAACAGTCTCTCTGTGTCTCCTATAGATTACACCATGTATACTTTAATTTGTGATCATAAAGTAGAAAAACTTGGCTTTTTTCTTTGATTTCACAAAAATGATATTTTCTTTTTTCTATCTTTTAGATTGCTAAACAAAACCAAGTTGTCTTAACTCCACCTCGCCTAACCAAAATTTGTATTTGAACAATTTTATCCGAATTATCTGCATTCTTTTTTGGTTTTGGCAATATTAATAATAAGTTAATTTACCAGTACATTGTGTTCCACACACTTAATACGTATTTTGAGTGAGAACATTTTTTCTATTTTGCTTCCTGAGTTTCCGGTTTTGAATGATGGTCCACAACCAGTATATAACTTCTTCATTGAGAAAAAACAGACAAAGATATTTTGACATGTCACAATGATGTATCATTATTGACTATTAAGTCCTTAACCAAATGAAAACTTTATTCTCTTGAGTGTTCTCTAAACAAAGCTTCAAATGACTGTTCAGTCATTCTCACATGTCAACACATACAACTTGTATACATGTTCTTTTGCATGTGCTCATGTAACTTTGGATTCAGACATTCTTGCATCATTCTACCTTTCCTTTGTTCTCACATCTTTTTGTTTTTCCCTCCTTACAGGCAGTGGTGTCAGAGCAGGCTCATGCCGTAGCTCAGAGTTGTAGCCCCTCTGACCAGAGCTCCAACCCAGGCACAGATCCCAGGCCAGAGGACAAGAGCCTACAACGCAGATCCACCAGCTCCCTAAAAAGACATCAGGTAGATTAGCGCACATACAACTGCTAATTATGTCAAAGACAGCATGTGGGGCTAACATGCCCACGCTTATCCATCACTACTTTGCTACGATTAGATCAAAGCTACAAAGAGGGGCTACGAAGGAAATGATCTGTAGAGAATCATGTGATATACCAGACCCTGGCTTTGCCAACCTTTGTCCTGAACTCCACAACACACACAGATGCCCCTCCTACTGTGACCAGGCCGGCGTGTGCTGCTGGTTTCACGCATGCCTTGGGCTCAGGTCCTGGCTAATTTACCGCTTCAGCAGAACATTATGAACAAAAAAGAAGCTTTTGATCTTCTCAGTATTCCACTCATAAGTTTGGCAGGTTAGTTTCTAGATGGCCTCACTCACTGTAAAACTGGCCTTAAGACACATTGTTTGATTAACAGCACCGTCCTCATTATAGCTCCAGTAGACGTGCTTCTAATAGGCCGTTTATACATGTGATGTAATTATTTTTTTACAGAATATAAAAACTAATGCAAAGAAATAGATAAATTGTATTAATTTAATTTGATGTGCTTCCCTTTTTTGTAGGCACTGCTATGCTTGCCTTAGGACACGCACATATACACAATCTGGCTGTTGATAACACATATTTTTTATCCTGGTGTCGATAGTTTTACCTCACAGAGGGATTCTAATTGATTTATATGTAAAACATTTTTCATACCTTTATTGCACTGAATGATAACATTAAGCTTAATGGGATTTATAAAAGTGTAAACCAGTGTCTTGAATGCAGTGTGCCTGTATTGTCCTTTTCAAGTCAAAACTAAACTTAACTAGATCTCAAAGGTCTAAGAAATTAAGACAACCACAGTATAGTCACTTTTCTGGAATTTAGCATTTTGGACTTTTTCGTCACCCTTACCCTTTCTGTGTATATAAAATGATGAGGCTCACTTATCCTACTTCTCATTACTTGGGCTCAGCATGGGGCACTATTATAGTGAAAAGTCTGTAAATGAGTACGTCCCTGTTCCGTCTTGACAGGCTTCACTAGATGTGATATTGTAGTTTTTCCCCCCTGACCACACACACATCTGTTGCATACGTACTTTACATTTAAAAATTACAATTTGATGCTGCCGCATGATCATATGGCAGGAGCTTGGCCAGCGTAGAGCCCACAGAGATTTAATCAAAATTGCACATTTTAATATATCCGGCTGACATGTAGTAATATATCCTATATATCTACCTCATTGGCTGTTGATCTTCCCAAACAAATTGGTGTGGACAGCTTCTACTATGTCACCAAGGGGATGTTTACAGTAAGTGTTGCTTACTTAGGGTCTTTGTCACTTAATTTACCAACTTTTCACATACGTCTACCTTTAACAACGTCAAGTCTAAACTTGCGTTCATAGAAACACGTGAACGTTTTATGCAGTAGTTGCTGTGAGCTTCTCTTTGTCCAAGTATGATGATGTTCCATAGAAGCCATAAACCGGCTGCGCTCTATTCAAACAATAATACCAAACTGCAAGGTCAAAAGCTGATGAAACGAGCCCTCTGTGCATCCTATTGCTGCCACCTAGGGCACAATTTGCAGCTCTTTCAGTTAGTGCCCTTAAGTGATGTGATTATTGGCTGAGGTGACGAGCAGTCACAGTGGTGCATGACTCGGAGTTTGTTACACACTGGAGGTGAAAATCAGGTGCTGTGTTTTTGTCATAAAAAGAATGTCTCTGGATTTGAGTGATGAAAGTTCACTTGGATTTGGGAAACCTGATTTCAAAGAATTAATAAAAGTTAATTTGTCTATAAATGATTCAGGAAAAGTTAAGTCTATTATATTCGAATCGAGACATTATTTGTTTGTACCTCGTTGTTTACCTAGAACATTCAGCTCTCAGGTTACTGGCTCTTTAAAGTATCTGTATCTGTTGGTCTTCAGAATTATTTTGCTCCTTTTAACAGTTTTGTATGGGCAACACATTTGATGTACATTTGCTTTGTGTGTGTGTGTGTGTCAGTCTAAGTTTGTCTATCTACAGTAAGTATGAATCCTTCTTGTCCTGCGCTCGTGTGCATTTGTACAACATTCCTTTTCATCTGAGAACCCAAACAAGTTCAGCTTTGAGAGCTCCAGACACACACATGACATGCCGCTGCAATCATAAAGAGGCCCATTGATGACAGTGACCCCTCTCTCTCTCTGGGAGATGGAGGGAGAGAGGGTGGCGGAGATGTGAAAGGAGGAGGGAGGGAGGCAGGCGAAGAAATGTTTCTTCTTTGCTACACAACCGTTGACACTGACCCCTCAGTAAATAAGAGTTTTACTCTGGCATACGCACAGACTCTGTTTAGATACCGGCCTCTCCCGTCTCTGCCCTGTGCTCCTCCATCTGCATTGCACTGTCATGTTTACAGAGTCATTACAGGGTGTGATGTGCAGGTCAGGTCATGGCCGCCAACCAGCTGCCGAGCTGAGGTAGACAGCGGGCACATCTTTCTTTGCCTTTTGTTCTCTGCTTTTTATCTTTCGGGCCTGTCTCATGGAACATTACCAACAATGTCACAGCATAGAGGATACCTCACAAACAGACGGCACTCATGTGTTTTCTGGACTGCAGACCGCCGTGCAACTGGACCAGAGAGAACATCTGCAGCAAATCTCCATCATTTGTCAGTGTCACCATGTCATCCTCCCCTGTACCCCTTCAGACAAACACACACAGTTTCTCTGCTCTGGTTCTCACCTAGAGAGGAGGCGGGATTTAAGAATATTCAGCTCATTATTGAGTAATAATAATCTCCACTAAATGTATTTCTACCTGGAAAACCTATTTAGAACTTCTTCAATAAGTCGTACTTCATAGTTGGTCATCTTTACTCTAATTCCTGGACACCGATCGGCTTTGGATTCCCTTTTTGGCCCCTGTGCTTCCCCCATGTACACACAAGCTAAGCCAGTTGGCCTTACACTCTTCAGGAATATGCAGATCAATCTGCTAATTAGTTACATAGAGTCATTAAGGCTGAGTTAGAACACATGGTTGGCAGACATGCAGGCGTGAAAGCAGAACTGGGCACATCAGGTCACTGGAGTCAACTGTAGCCCCGGGGCACATTCCCAAACACAGGAACATGTCAGTTTCTGTACAAATGATTTTTACAAATATGCAGGTTGTAGTGATAAAACTAGACTATTTTCATTAATGACATAAATATGTTCTTGATGTTGTAAAAATGTTGGAATGTAAAAATGTTCTGCCTTTGCTATTAAATGTACAGTATTTCATCGTTACTGTTTTGCTCTGCAGGATTGAGCAATTACATGTATTCATTTCACGTCACCATTTTACAACAACACTTGATCGTGAGTTCAGTTTTATTTAGAATTCATTTGTACTCATCAACGTCGACAGTAGGCCCTTCAGATATGATTTCTGCCGCCATTGTCAGAAACATGGAGCACTGGGACCTGTATTATTAAAATACACCTGCCATTACCTCCAGCAACCACAGCTGTTGTCAAATCAAGCAGTGCGGAAGTTTGTAGTTTTATAACTGTAATAGACAACAAATATTGTAATAGCCACCAGAACGTACTTTTAAAGGGAGGGGCTAGTATTGATCGACCATCCTATCTTAAACTTTTTCCCTACACCTCCTCCTCCTGGACTCCTCTTTCGCGCCTGCCCAAGGACTGCTGTGTATTTAGTCGTATTGCATATTTTAGCCTGCCATCTGGTCAGCCCTGCTTGGCACCACAGGGGGCCTCCCATCCTCTCATATTCATATTCCACTAGCATATTGTTCCCACTGCTTTTCTACAGCATGGTCCCAGCCCTTCTCGACTTCTTTCCACCGAAGAGGCTGGCTAGCAAACTGCACTCCCCCCTCCTAATCGGCACCTCTTCCAGTTGTCCTATCAAGTGTAACCTGGAGGCCCCTAGTAGAGCAATTAGAGCGGCCTCCCTGCCCACCTCTTGTAATGAAGCCCAGCACATTCTGGAATCTATAGCCCCTTTAGTCTCCCCTAATGGGACATCATTATTGTCAAAGAAACAATGTAAATGGAAATGAACATACTCATTAGCCAGTCGCAGGGAGAAACCTTTGCAGCTCTCAGCTTGCAACTCCCGCTCCCAAGCGCGCGCGCACACACACACACACACACACACACACACACACACACACACACACACACACACACACACACACACACACACACACACACACACACACAAAGTTAGCCTCCCCCTTTCAGTTTCTGCAGACTGCTGCTCCAGCTTGCTTTATTCCTCTGGTAGCATGTTTGTTTGAATGTGCATACGTGTGTACTGAAGAAGACAATGTGCATGTTTTCCTCAAGGTGAAAGGGAAATGGAATGAACTGGTTATTCCATTATTGGCAGTCACTCAGTGCTTCTACAGATGTTAATTGTTGTGAGCACAAGTTCTCACCCCAGTGCTCCTTTGCTCACCTGTCCCAGAGTGCACCTGTGCAGCGGTCCAGGTCCCTGTCCCCAGCCAGCAGTGCTGACTATGATAGTGGGAGGAGAGGAAGAGCAGAACACAGGGTTCAAGACCTTGAGGAGCTGCTGCAACTGAAGGTAACTAGTTGCTAAAATAGATTAATACCTCTCCTTTTCTTTTGTCTACACTAATCTGTTTATCCCTCACTCTTCTTTGAGGCTAATGTCTTTCAGCCAATATCAGCTTCTTTGCCTTTTTCTGTCTCGATCTTCTCTCTCAGGTTTCCGCACATGCCAGTGGCTGGTGACTGCCATTGAATTTTAACTACTCAAAGATATAGTTTGCTGAATGGCACAGCAGTGTCCAGCTGATACGCTGATAGGTCAGAGCATCATATGGGTCTAATGGAGCCGCTTATTCCTGTGGCCACTATCTCACATATGATTGCTGCTATCAACAACTGGGTTGTAATCAGTCTGCAGCACTTCAGCAGTCGTGGTCTCCAAAGGGTTCAATTCCTCTTCTGCTGTCACTGCCTCCTCCATGACCTTCCTTTACAGTGTATTATACTCACAAACACACCCACACACACACACACACACACACACACACACACACACACACACACACACAAGTCTTTCTGTAGTTATGAAGAGACTGGCTTCAACCCTAAATTTGTCCACACAACCACAGAAGACATGTTTGCACAGTTATCACTGTTAGGACATTGACCTCTGTTCAAGGTTGCCATCCTAGCACAAACCCTACCCCATAACCAATTTATATGTAACCCTAACCTTCACCTTACATACAATCACACCTTACCTCTAACCCGAACTCATCAGGACCAGTCTTTGGTCCCCATGAGTTGTCGTTGGTTCCCACAAAGGTTAACAAAAAGATTCATACAGACACACCAACAGAGTGCGTAGACAGTGAAGCAGCAGGAGACAAGCTACTCTGGTGAAAATGGATGCAGCAGGTCTTTTTTTTATATACCTTAAACGAATAATCTTTATTAGCCCTTTAACCTTCACATGCTCTATGACGTCTGTCCATGTTTTTCTTTTCTCTCTCACACTCCCTGCCAGAAAAAGACCCCAATTTGTCCTTTCTCCTCCAATGTTTCTATTAAGGTCTCAAAATGTGACCTTCCCTCTCTTATTTTATGCCTTTAGATCACGTTTTTCACGGCCATTGTCTTATTTGTTCAGTCTTCCCCCTAAAGCTTGTTGCCTGTCTTTATCCTTTCCATTTTTAGACTGACCACTGAGGGAGTGATTATGCAGAGGTCACCATCCTTTGAACATAGTCCCAGGAACACATTAGGCATAATTTTCTTGTCAGATCTGAAGTGTGTGAATTACATCACTAGCAGACGCCTAGTCAGATGGTAATGCTCAATAGACTCAGATGACACGCTTGACTGTCTTAGTTAATGGTGCCATTTAGGTGTCTGCCGGTTGAGGGGCATTTAGTAAAGGTATGCACAGGAGGAATCCTGATTGCCAACTCACATCTTTGACCACATTAACGAGGGCATTAGTTCAAAGTATTATTTGGGGGTTATGCCTTTTGCTTGGATCTGGCATTGAGCAACATGCCCTCCACCAGCTGCAGTTAAGACCTCACCTCCAGCCACTTGCAGTACAGTATTTCACTCTGTCCAGTCCATTGTTCTTCACTTGATCCAATCCAAGTCTTTCCAATAGAATGCCTTTCAAATTGGGTACACCAACCATTGACACGTTGACCTCAGCAGCAAGCAGCAGCAGACAAACAAACAATTCTTCTAATAATGGCCTCCTCCCCCCCTTCCGCACACTTTCAAGTAAACAGTAGCTCTTGCTGTGTAATTATTTTTCAGCTTGAGAACGTCCACAGATGTGTATGCTGGCTGAGTAGGGGGGTGTATCGATCTGTGGGCAAGGGTCTGTGGCCTGATGACCAGAGCTGAGCTGCCCAGGGGAAGATCTATAAGGGGCCTGGGAAGCCATGATGTGGCTAATGCCCTGCCACTTGCTCCATCCAGCCCCTCCATCAGTCAGCCCGAACTCTTCCTTGTCCTCCCCCAGCTCCTAGCACCACCAGTTAACACTGCCCCGGACTGGCCCCTTTCATTAGAGCCTTCTTTTTGAGAGGTTGGGGGCTGCTTGAAGGGGCCGAGGATGTCTTGCAGATGTCCTCTGTGAATAATCTGCACTAGGGAAAATCCATACTTGTCACATTGGCAGTGTGAACATGTATCAGTGTGCGCACTCCCGTTGTGGGTCCGGTGCCTGTTTGTGTGCTGTCTCTGTTCTCTTTGTCCTTGTTAATAATAACAGGGCTGAGGGCTCGCATTTCCCTCTCTGCAGGGCAGCCGTGTCATATCAGCAGTAAACAAGCTCCTTCCCTTCAGAAAGCACTCGACAACTCTCCCTAGCCCTGGCCACTCAAGCAGAAACCTGTCCTGCGCTCTTCCTTTCACTTTCCATTTTGCTGTGCTTTTTCACTTTCTTCTCTTTATAATTTCACTGTTCTCTCTCTTTTTTCCCTCCCATATTTCCTTCAGCTGCCTCGCTCTCTTCCCTTGCTCTCCTTCCACCTCTGTTTGTCCTGCCTGTTGAAAGTGTTTTCTCCATCGCCCTCGCTGTTAAGGTCAGTGTGATGGGGAGGAGGGGTGCCCCTGACAAGAAAAATCTATATGTTGTCTTCTCTTACTCCTTCTTTAAAGCAGGAGCCCAATCTCGCTGTGTTTTAATAGCTGTCAACAACAGTGGCAGCAGCACACCCTCTGCTACAATCCCCACCAACACAACAAATGCCGGTCATCAGTTGGTTACTCCAGTGAGCGAGTTTCTTTGCTGGCTCAAGTGTGTGTGTGTGTGTGCGTTTGCGTGAATGTGAGCCTTCTTCTTGTTCTGTGACTCGTCATTTTAATGTCATCCTTTAATGATGTCTCAGTTGCCCAGTGAGAGTAGAAGCACTTGTCAAGGAGCAAGGAGAAAATGATCTGAACCTGCTGATTTCTGTCAGGCAGAGGTGTAGACCAGTTTAAATATGGAGGGGCTTTCCATAGTTCCACTGGCACACTGCTATGCCAGTATACATGAAGCTGACTCTCTTCTTCATTTAACATATCTTTCATTCGATGTGCAAGATTTTTGAAAAACAAAAGAAATCTTGTCCCCTTACAGATGGAGGAGAATGAAGAGCTGAGGAGGGCTCACGATAAACGACGAGAACGTCTGTGTCTGATTCAAGCCAACTACAAGAGCATCAGAGACCAGCTGAAAGAGATGGAAAAATCCCACGGCTTGTGAGTGCACTGTTTAATTTCTAGCAACAAACTCCCATCTCACTACACATACGACACAAAATACATCTCAATGGACCTGTTGGTGAACCCACCGAAGAGTCTGAAAATGTGACCTGCGTACATAAGGTTTCTTGCAGCAGCAATGTGCAATAGACATTTCAAAGCACATAACTCACCTTGCCTTATGTTAGAAGCCCTTGAGAAATAATACAACTGCCGAAACCTCTCACAAATAGTCTCAGAATAGTCTTAGGGCCTTATTGCTCCCCACATGTTGTCTGACAAGACCTAAGTGCTGGATTTGGGGAAAATAGGCGGAATTCCGCTCTTTGCCTTTGAAAAGCTCAGAGGTTTTTAAGCCTGGTCAACTTGGGCTGTTTGGTGCCAAGTGAGTGTGTGTTCTTCTGCGTCTCTTCTCCCTTAGTGTTCATTAGGATGTGGGAACCAGTGGTTGGAGGTGTCTGGTCCTGCAGTGCAAGGTGTTTTTAGAAGGCCTGTGAAGGGAGGAAGGAGGAGGAGGGAAGGAGGAGGAGGAGGAGGAGGGAAGGAGGAGGGAAGGAGGGAAGGAGGGAAGGAGGGAGGAAGGAGGATGGCCACTTCCAGCTTCGACCTGTCATCTTCACCAGAAATCATAGGATTATACACAAACATGCTGTAAAAAGTCATTAGTATGAGGGCCCTTTTCTTTCTATTGTCTCCCCAAGTCTTTTCCCCCACTTTTTTCCAGTGTGTTTTATTTTCTCTAACAGCATCTTTGAGGGCATTTCAAAATGTAGCTTAAGGTGCATGTGTTTGGTGGCCACGCGGGAGCAAAGTGTTGACCCCCGTCAGCTGTTTTCTCTCAGGGTTAATTAAAGAAAACAGCAGTGCAATGTGAGCCCGTGTGAAAGTGGAGTGAGTGTGAGAGCGTGTTCAGCGCCGGGCTCGACTCGGCTCATGTCAGCTCAGCGCGGCTCAACAGCATGTGTCTGAGACAGTGGGAACAAAGACAGAGAGCTGTAGAGAGAGCAAAATCAGGGAGTCCACCCCAGATGTGCCTCTGTTCCACATTTTAACAGGTTATCAAAGAAATGTTAGTGTACTTTTGTAGAAGAAGAAAACATGCATGTTTCTGTAATAAGCCAATCCGGGCTATGGTTATGAGTCGAGAGCCAAGAGGACCCAGATCTACAGTGTGTTGTCTCAGTATCTGTATTTCATGACTGATTTGACATGAAATTGATGCAATAGGCAGCTCTGCCCTTTTCAGTCAAAGCCCACCATGGCACCAGCCAGTCACTCAATGTTATGATCCTGGCATTCATTTGGCATTAAGCCCCATCCTCAAATAGCTGTTAAACCCACTGGGGTAATGCCAGCCTGAATGAGAGACAATAGAAAATGACTTAAATACTCCCATTAGTGCTGGGGAATCAGGGCCCTAACAAGTCAGTGGGGATAGGCGTTGAGTCTCATTGCATTTTGAGCTTGTTAGGGATTTCCCTGTAGCTTCCATGCTGTGTTGTTGCCTTTTTGGAAAGATGCGGGGGGTCGTTTTTTGTTCCCCCTTTGTGTGCCGGATAAAATGATAAAACAGTCTCCATCTTCCTCCTTACCTGACATAGGTCTGTAATATATATACATGTAGTTATATGACTGTGTGTACACATGAATATATATAGAGATATATATTACAGTAATTATTGCTAGACCATAACATCATTCTTTGGTACGATTTAGATTTTAGTTTTCCTTTATATAAATCCTCTCTCATCAGCAGAATAAGGTATCGAACAATGTTGCTGTATGTGATAGCCAGCTGTTGAGTGACGTCACCCGTGTTTGTGTTAATGAGTTCCGCCCAGGATAGAACTACCAGCCAATCACAAAGCACGCACAGCTTCCTTTGGCTCATCAGCATGCAGGTGGTGCGCAGTTGGCCAGTCCCAGTGAAACTACCCTGCCATTCACCATTACCACCATATTTTCCCAAAATGGCATGAAGGAGAGGGGGGAAATCGCCAACTTCTTATTTATATTAGAGAAGGGAAAAAGTTTTTTAATCAGACTGGGGATGATGGGGGTGAGCAAATAAAATTAAAGGTTATTAAAGCATCCGTACTCTGATCAAAGTTGCGCCCATAAACAGATTCCCCCTGAATCAGAGCAATTAGCCGTAGCGGCGTGGAAAAGTTCTTTCTATTTCCTCCTGCTTAATAATGGAAACTCGGATACCGCGGGGAAGGAAGCACTGAGGCCTAAAGTAGATAGCTCTCTCATGGCTCTGTGTTCAACAGCTTTTAGACCCACCATCAACAAATTAAAATGTATAAAGCTTTACTGTGACTTAATAAAGCTTCATACACCTTTCATAAGACATGCAGTTGTTACACTACACAACTTAAAATCACACAGAGAGAATTCAAACGGAGCCATGGGTTAATTATCGCGGACGATTACAGCTCCAGGCAGTATTAGGATTGTTCAGACTGAATTCACTGTGCTTGCAGTAGAATAGGTAAACGTATCAATCTCTGTGACTGTACAGTGAGATTATCCGTTAAGTAGCCTTGCACTCTGGGAAACAAACCCAAGCTCACAGATTGCACACACTCACACACATACTCCCACATACATACACTACGAATAAGTTCAAGGGCTCCAAATTGCTCACAGGGGCATTAGCAGTATTAAATGAAAACATTTGCCGTTCCTCAGTAGCCTCCAAATCCCAGGCACTAGGGTTTAACTAGTATTAGCGTAGCATGGCGGCATCTACGTAGCCAATAATGACCACAGGAAAAGGAGCCCTTTGCAATAGCAGTGACCCTCACAATCCATTTCCACACCTCTACCTCATTGATTGAGTGAAAATGAGGAAATATAGTGTGTTTGTGTGTGTGTGTCTGAGATAGAGAGAGAGAGATAGAGAGAGAGACAAAAATGGTTCTTGCTCCTCGTCTGCTAGTTTTGCAATCTGTGGATTTCTCACTAAAAGCTGTTTTAGTTTGCAAATGAAAGGCTAATTGGAATTGAATGTGTTGGGCAAAGACTGATTGATGAGTCGGGTAGTGTGCAGGGATGCAGTTTCGGGCTGTAGGGATGTTCTGTGTGTTTGTGTGTGTGTCTGTGTGTGTGTGTTGAAGGGGAAGTCCAGTGGAGGGGGCCGCTACTGAGCACAAAATGTCATTAAGTATTCATAAGTGAGGTGTAGACATTTGAATGACCTCGTTTGTGAGTGTGTTTTTGCCATTATTTACATTTGCATGGCACACAGGGAATGGTCCCCTGCCCTGCCACACAGGCTGTGCCCTGGGCTTTAACAAACATGCATACGTGTGTACATGATTTGCCACTGAAATGTCAAAGTCAAGGCTGTTCATTTGAATATTGCTAAAGATGGCTGAATAACAAAACGAGAGTGAGACTAAGGGGTCTTGTTACCCCAAGTGAACTGACCAGAGGGAGCAAGGTAATGTACAGTACCAGCCATTTTCCCCTTGTTAGTATGTTTGCTTCTCATGCATGTATGTATGTGTGCGTGGCTATCTGTTCAATATGTGGGACTTGCTTGCCTCTACATTTTGCATTTTGCTCTAAGCATAAACACTGATCTTGTTAGGACCAGTAAACCTCATGGGAACCACAGCCCGGTCATAAAAACCTTAATTACTTAGGTCCTGGTTAAGGTTGGAGATAAGGTTTCGGTGAGACTGTGATTGGAAGTCAATGCAAAGGCCTTATATTGATAGCACCGCAAACCTGTGTGTCCAGGCCCGGTGGAAGGATGCAGCGTGCCGAGCCGTGGCAGCTCAGACAAGAGAACAGTGATGCAGTGTGGAATGAACTGACCTACCTGAAGAACCTCACCAGGAAACTCACCACTGAAAAGTAAGTCACATGACACCCAAGCCCATCACAGATTTTCCCTGCATTGGAAATTTGAGTATAAACACACACGCACACAATGCTGACAAGAAGGCAAGACAAATCACAACACCAAATGACTCATGGATACACTATATTGTTGGGAAGATGGTTAGGGGTCTTCCAGCCAGGAAGAGATAGGAAAGCAAAAGCCCACATAGGTCTGGCCATTCCATGTGTTCAAAACTTTCTCTTACATATGCACACAAATACTCACACACTCCCAGTGTCCCTTCTTGTTTGTGGGTGTTGAAATTTTGAGTGTGCCCTTCGCAGCTTCACAGCCTCCACCTAGCCCTCCAACATCATTACCAGCCAGCGGGGGGCCAAAGCAAGATCGTTACACTGTGTTCTCATTTGTAAAATTGGCTGCCCAAAAAATTCACACATAAAAGTGGAGGAAGTAAAATCACATTATCAGAATCCCTGGCTGTGTCTTTGTGAAATAATTTTATTTTTAATGGAACATTTAGGCCAAACTGTAATCTTGTTACTGATGTTATTAAGCGAGTGTCAATAAGATACTTTACATACTCGGCCTGTAAACTGTGACCCGAGTGACCGTTTCAATGACAGTATGACTTTTACGCAAGAGGTGCCTTATTTCTTTCTCTGTTGCTTAGTTTTTCCACTCTTTCCGTCTCTCTCTGTCCTCCTGTCTGCATCTTTCCGTCTGTCTCTGGGTGTAGTGTAGCCATTGTCTTGTTGGATCTAAAGAAGCCCCCTGTTACAGTACCACTAACTCTGACCTGGTATGATACTACACAAAAGCTTGGCCTAAAGCCACAGTCTTCCTCTCCCCTGTCTCCCCTAGCCTTCACCTCTCCTCACCTCTTCCCTCCTCTATCCAATGCCTCAGTGCCGTCCTCTTCTCCTCTTACTTGCCTTCCCAGTTGCCTCCCTCCGGCCCTCCGTGATGCTGCAGTAGGCTGAGGCCAGAATTCTGGAACTTGCCAACCCCCCCTCCACCCCCCCTTCTACTGCTTTCCCCTCTGCTCACCCCCCTGCCCTGTCCTCCTAATCCCAGCTGAGCTCATTATGATGTAGCCCGGCTGCCTCTCTCCAAGCCTGAGCTGTCCGAGCTAATTACAGGCTAGCAGCCCCAGTGCCGCCGATGCTGCCTGTTAAGGGATGTCCATCCACCTGCCTGCCCGCCTGCCCGGCCACAACTTGAGCTGAGCAGAGCGGAGCGCTGGCTGGTCTAGGGCTGGGGCCTGAGGGGGCGGGGGGGTTACACTACAGTGAGCATGCAGGGTCCTTGGAAATGACCTGCGAGGGAAACCACGAGGGATGGTAAGCGCCTGGCGTCTCTTCTAACTGTGTAACCGGCCTGTCCTCCGGGGTTAGTGTTGATCCCCTTCATGTGCCCCTGACCAGCTTCACCTCATCTCCTCCACTCGCGCCCCCAGGACCCCTCCTTACTCGGGTGGCTGGTGCAAAGTAAACTTGGATAGGATCTCTACACTTGGGCTGCTAAAAATTTCTCCGTTCCAGGGCACACATCTGTACAAATGTACAGCTCAGTGTGTTAAACTACACAAAAGCATACTGCCCAGCTCTTTCTCGAAGGAACAGTGAACAACCAGGGTTCTGGTTGCAAAATTCTGTTCAGAGGCAACACAGAGGGCAAACGTTGGTATTATGACAGTAAAATAACAACAACAGCTTCTGCAAACAAAACTGCCAGGAAACTCATGGGGCAAGCAGTTATAGCTTGTTGTTCCGTTGACCGTATTGTAATGATTGTGCTTGTGAAGGTTATGCTAGATAAGTGCTAGCAATGATCCACTAATGGATAATTAACTCCTGGCAGCGGAAGAATTTAGGGCCAAATAAAGACCCCTTATAAAGCTTTAAATGCCTAGTGGCAGGCTTTAGAGGAGAGATTCTGTTTAAACTCCATTTGTCTCATTTCTCCTCCTCATTGTCATGAGATTGCGCACAGATGCTCCCTATCACCTCTTCCGAAGGCAGCACTTGTAAAACAGTGTCTTGAGGCCCAAATGACCATTTCCCAGAATTAATATTGCTGGGATAACTCCTGCTCAGTGGGTCCCAACAGTGTTAAGAGAAGGTTATAAGGCCCAGGCACCCCCTGTAATCTCTGCTCTTGAATGAGATGTTAAGGAAGAAGGTGAAACAGGTTTGTTTCTATGCTCTTTTAGCTGATTTACTGGCTCCCTGTGGCTCAATTCCATGACTTAAGGATGCAATAAGTAACAAATTGTTTATTCTTCAATAACTCAAACTTGAAAATGATAGCATGCATCTGCAGCATGAACTACTTGTCGGGAGGACGAACAATGTTCAAGCATGTCAGTGAGCTTGTGTTAGCTGCCACTTCACATCTGAGCCGAGACTTCTACATCAGACAAACAGCACAGTTGACCTGGTCGGATTTAGCATGGCTGAAATATCTCATACTAATTTAATAGAAGAATGACATCATGTGACATTTTCACATGATGAGAAGAAGAAGTACATTAGACCTCAGTGGTCAGTTTTAAACTATCAAGTTAATCTCTTGTCAGATTATTATTAATTATAGTTTAGGTATTGTTTGGAAAAAAAAACAACTAATAAAGATGGTTGGTTGTTATGTGTGGTAAAGGCAAGATTACACAAACTGAAAGGATTTGCTGATATTCAAAATTTAGGGAACTATGAATTTATTCATGAAATTCTTCTGGATTAAAAATGAGGAAACCACTTGAAATAGTTCTCATGTACTGATACCAAACAATCCATTATATAAACTTGAAAAAATAATGCTATATTTCTACTTTCATGGTTCATTCACCAAACATTTTAATTGCAGAAAAACCTTCATTAAATAATGCACTGATTGTGTTCCACACAAAAGCGTCCAAGCTCTCAAAATTTCCCATTTTTTAAAAGCAAAGGGGACAAAATATATTAGGGACACCAAGACTGATTTGATTGAAATTTCTTGCCCAGTAACAATGTGCAGGGTGAGCTAGAAATGTTGCCTTGGGGTCGTTTTATCTGCCTCATTACGCATCGGTCTGCAGCACTCCATGTCCATGCTTGTTAATTGTTGTTAAAGGTCTGTTGGCAAAAAGAGGCAGGGATTATTTAGGCCTCATAAACAGAATAAACACATGCAGCGCATCCTCAGATTTAAGATGCTATGCTCAGACAACATCAAAGCATAAATTAGCCAGCGATTACTGGGGGAAAAAGCCTTTGAGATCATTTGCTCTGCAGCAGCAGTGAAACCTCCTCTGCAGAGAGTGACCATTATGGATGTGAACCTCCCCAGTAAGCGACGTTGACACTAATTAAGTTTAATAAAGTTTACCCTGATGCGTCTCATATTTTTTTAGTTTCATCTTGATTTGCTAAAAGGTTTTAGAAGTAATGAGTCTTTTGCCCCCCCTGGACCAGGGCTTAGTTGGAGGAGGGACACATTTGCTCAAAAACACACACAAACAGAATGTTTTATTCATGATTTAAATTCAGACAAGTAAGGTTTTTCCTTCATTAATTATTTTATAAATTAATTATTACGTTAAAAAAAATTGCTTAACACTTACTAATTTTGATGCAAGCTTCAGTGCGCCTTCAAGACGGGGTTTGTTCGAATAAAAAAGGCAAATAGAATTAGAGAACCAAGGATTATTTTTTCAAAGAACCAAATCTCACGAATAAACTTCATACCTTCAGAAGGGAATGTGCTAATAAATACATCATCCATCAATCCTTTCATCCCTTCATTCACTCATTCATTAGCTGTACCGTTTGAGGGTCGTGGTGTGCATGGAGCCAATGCCAGTTGATAACAGGCAAATGAAAGGGGACAGGTTGCAGTCACATAGGGCCGACCTAATAAATACTATAATTTATAAATATATAATGTTTTATTTATACAAGGACATTTTAAACTAGGACACCTAGTGACACCCATCCGTATTAAACAGGGAAATGTGTGGATGTCCTAGGTTGATCCCACCAGCGGTTTTATTACATGAATGCCAATTTACCTCTTGCATCAATGGCTTGTGAACCTTCCTCTTAAAGACTCACTGTTGCTGTTGCCGCTACATTGCCCACAGCTAAAACACAGCACCGAGCCATGTAAACTCCACCAGTCACCATTTCTGCTGACAGCAGTGGCTTATCCCCCCAAACTCCCTCTATGAATGAACAACCCTCTAGCTTGACTTTAACCATGAGGGAATACTACACAGTACACACACACACACACACACACACACACACACACACAAACAAGGATCTCTCCCCTGTGATAAAAATGCCAGAGGTGTTTTCGCTTTCTCACCCTATTCCCTGCTCTACCCGTGTATTTTTATGCGCCGAGCAAGAAACCAAAAGGAGGGCTGGTGTGTGAAAGCACAATGGCTGCAGATGATGTTGTGTTGTACACCCTTGTGGATGGAGGCTGGCAGTTGGCGCTCTAAGCTGTGTTTGGCGCAGCACAGGTAGGGATGAGATCAAATGACATGGAGTGGATAACTCAGGGCGGAAGTTCAAATGTGCAAATGTTTTTAAAAACAGGGCCAGAAATGCGGCGCGAGACACGGAGTTCCACTGCAGACCACATCATTACCAAACAAAACGCCCGTTTGTTGACTTTACTTTGGTTTCTGCCAAGAAGCTTCTTTTGCTTTTACACTCGCTGACTATTATTCTGCCTTAGGTGACGCGGCAAGCTGAGAGGGAGTTGAACACTTTGGCTTGCTTCATTTGATTTGTCATCCAGGTTTAAATAAAAGACTTTGTGTATCCTATAGGAGGTCAATCTGAAGGGAGAACCCTCTTTCGACAGTGATAGCTCGGCCGTGAGTGGAAAACATAGTTAAATTTCACATAAACTACAGGTTACTGGAAGTATAGTTTGACGCAGGGAAAACCTCTGGAGTTTTTTTCACTTGGAGGCAGTTATAATGTGATGCAGATCTAAAAGGTAGCTCCTTAAGGTTGGGATTTATCTCAGTGCTACCACGGCCTTGCAGTGTTGCCTAAACATCCTTTTGGATTCTTAAATTTGCTCTTTTCCCATCATCGGGACCCCAGTGGCGTGAAAATAGTAAGCATCTGTTTATCAAATGATGTACTCACATGAGGAAGCAATGTGCAAGGAGTGAGACTGGAAGAGAAGATATGAGCATACGCCATCCAAGAATACAGTTTTGTGCAGTGAAGAATGAAATAGATTCGAAGTTTTTTGTGTCACCTATGAAAAAAATAAAAGGGCACTACATACTGTGGAAATGTGGATTTGTATAAACGGTTAATTTAAATGAGAATTTGAACATGTTGACCAAGTTGTTAAACAAATGCGTTGACAGATGCCATCTGGTGTTTTGATACAAAACAAAACTCCTGGCTCTGTAACTTTAGGACTCACACAATGCAAGTTTAGAAAAGTCTAAAATATAAACCTGAAACCAGATACGTTTTTTAAATAAAATAATAGTTTGAGGTATTGTTTGGTCTTCTGACTTTTCAGTTTAGTTCTCCCCCAAAAAATAACAGGAGTGAAAGGTGCCTCAGACCATGATTCAGACCAACATGCCAAAATGTATTCCAACCAAAGAATTATGCAAGATTGCTCTTGATATTATGATTGACCATCAAGAACATTTATTTGGTGCATCCAAACTAGTGTCAAGTACTGCATGTGAAGTTGGTATTGCTCGTACTAATACCATAAATATATTACACTGGCAACGAAGTTCACTAAATGAACCACTTCATTTATTTCTCCATTCAAACTCAAAGACTACCATATACTAGATGCAGCCCATGTAAGTGATGACATCAGGAGGTCATACAAAATTCTGCTCCATAAAATGCAATATGAAACCAAAACTAAACGGACCAAATGTGACAGAGACATGATTTCAGACCCTGGTCCAGACTTTCAGGCTTGAAATTGCCTCGAGTACACAATGTTGTCTTTGCAAATATTGAAGCTATTACTCTCAATAATTCTTCCTGCAACATCCTGACTTGTCGATGTGTTAATTTAGTTTTTTATGGCAGATTGAAGCACACACTGCAACAACGTGAGTGTTACTGAATAAGGATGCAATAGTCCTCCATCTCTAGAGTGTGATGTTGTGAAACTGGAACCCCCTGGCCAATGAACTACATCTGCAATCCAATCCCTCCTTCATCCAAGAAAAGATGCTTATCCTTCAACAAAATTTAATGTTTTGCATCTGAACTTTGGATTAGCGTCAATACTATCCGCATCCAAAAAGGCATAAAAGAGAAACACGAGATGGAACAGGCTCCGACCACATACTGCATATTTCAGTTTGTTTGTCCCATTAACAACCTCTACACACGAGGCCGTGCCGGTGCCTCATCGACTTGAGTTCATTTATGGAGGCAAATCCATACAGGAGCGACACATATCCATCTGCTTCCTCCACCTCCCTCAGGGAGAGTCATTTGTGTACTTATTTAAGCAGCGGTCAGCCATTAGACCAGGCTCTGCTGTACTGTGTGGGCTAAAAAGCTAATTAGTCCCCTTCCCTGCGCTATGGTGATAATTTTCCCAAGTCATTTTCTTGGCATATGGATAAATCTCTCGGTTGATCTTGCAAAATAAGATTGTTCTAAAAAATGTCTTGTTTAAGTTAATTGCCATTAGCCTCATCATAATTCATAATAACCACAAATGGCTTTTTTTTTTACACCTCATATAGTTCAGAGTGTATCACGCACGGTGCACTCACCACTTCCCTTAAGAAGTCGGTCAGAATAAAGACCTACTGTTGTAATGAGGTAAACTGAGGGAAGAAGGCCACTGCAGTAGCAGCGGCTTGTTTCTAGTTTTCCTCTCTGACTCTGTGGCGCAGAGGGGAGGGGAATTAGGTGTGTGTTTCAGGTGTGGTTGCCTCTGTGGGCCACGTGTATCCTCAGTAGACTTCTGTTGGGGTCCTAATAATAACTTGAAAGTGCAAAGACTCGAGCATGGCTCCACGTAATTAGCCTTTAGCAGAAATCAAGCTAATTGCACAGAGGTAATTGGGCACCCTTTCCACTCTGTTTGTCTGTGATGATACACACACAGATGCACACTGTACTCTCCCACCTTGGCCTTTCATGTTGCATGTCACTTTGATTTTCAGATGAATTAAAAACCATTTTAATTACCTGATTTCTTCACCATGTTGTCTTTACCATTGGGATACAAGCCAGTGCACACAAATCAAAAGTGTCTTGAATAAAGGATTCCACGGAGGAATCCAGATTTCAAAAAAGATACTAATTTGACTATTCTCGTGTTGGTACTGATTTCTCATCTTTTATTATTTTGGAATTTTTATTTGGAGAATATATTTAATTGCTATTTGAGGAAAGGTTTGTAATGTGTGTGACTGCAGAGCTGGCTTGGAGGAGCAGATGGACATGTTGCGAGTCCAGGCAGCTATGGACCGAGCCACAGTGAAGGAGCTCCACCTGTGTCTTGCCAGTGAACACCAAGGTGAGCCCCTTTTGCTTTGTTTTGCAAAAGCTGTTTTGGAGACAAAAGAAATAACTGATTGGTGACGACTGTTTAAAGTTATTTTTCTTTGTGTTGGTTTGTAAATCTTTTGCCTAAATTGAATTGCACACATGTATTGTTACATGTCAATCAAAAGGTATCCTTAGCACCTTTAGGCTACCCTCACTTCCTGGCCATGTGTACCAGTGAGCAGAATTAATCAGATCCCTCCCAGTGGAATTAATAGGACAACTCAATTAAGACTTGATCAGTTCCTTGCAAATTGATTGAAAGATCAAGTAGTGTTCATCTTGTCTGAATACATCATTCCCGAAGCTAAAAAGCCTATTGGTTGTAATTGATTCCACATCCTTTTCTCAGACGCTGTTCACTGCAATCGGTGGCTTTAATTTACTCGTTCAATAACAAATCTGTCCTCGATCACTTTAATTTTCTTCACAACCAATGATGGTGTATGTTGGAGATGGAAGCCTGTGATTTAACGGGTGGCAATAATTAAAATAGTGGATCGTCTCCTATTGACAGTCTAGTCAGGAAAACCAGGATTAAAGGCGTTTTAGAAGGGGCACAATTAGTTTTATATCTTATCAAGCAAATAATCTCTAAATATAAATGTGATACAAGCCCCTTTCTTATTCACCAAACATTTTACAGCTTCTGTCATGAATCGGCTTAAGGTAAAACCGTGAAGTAATGTTTACGCCTAGATTCGCAGAAATAAATGCCAATCATAACTTAAACGTTTTTTGTTCTAATGTTAAAAATGCTCTCTGTCCCAAAACAACATAAAATATGAAGTTAACGTTTACGTTTTGTGTGGGATGATACTGCATATTATGTTGACATGAATGACAGCGAATCATTTTGCCACAGGACTGAAATGTTATAACAAAACTTCGCAATGACCAGGGTGACAATGAATGGGAACACGTGTACTATCTGGATTCAACGTAAAGCATTAGATTGCTTGCCATATTTTATAAAATAGCAACAAATAAATAAATCATTGAGGATTGTGATAGAAAATGTATTGATCGCAGTTGTTAATAGTGAAAGTCAATAATTTGCATAGCCGACTGATGACTGAGGCAAAGATGATCTCATCATTAACTTCGTGAATCCATAAATGTCGGTTGTGTCAACATGTTCGCCAACAAAAGGAAGTGAACCCCAACGTCATTTAAAATAAACTTTGAGAACGGCCACAACATTTACTCCTGAAGAACCTCTGTGACCCGATCAAAGGGATAGCGGGTTGATGGCTCACACTGGAATCACACTAACGAAAGGCAGCAGATGAAAGGAACAGGGCCTTTGTGCTGCAGCCCATGAGGAGACGTGGGAGGGACGTTAATGTATGCCGCAGTGCCAGGACCTCCTCCAACAGTGGGTGACTAGGGAGCCACCACGTCTTCTTATCAAGGTAGTGTTGAGGTGCCAACTCCCCAGCCACCGGCCCGGGAGCTGGATAATTGTCTCCCAACCTGGTTATGTACCCAGCGAACACGGCAGCCCTCCTGTCCTATTTGGTGCTCCGTTTGATTGACTGTGACATGCTGGAAAGACAAAAGAACAGCCTAATTCAAAGTAACAAAATTCCCTGGGCAAAGTGTCAAATGTGAAGCACAGAAGCAGCAGCCTCTCACAACGTAACCCCTCGCTCTCTTTGCTCTCTCCTTCTATGGCCTCTTTTTCCCACTCGCTCTCCAAAAGATCAACTGACCTAAAAGTCAAGGTCCTGAATATTTAATGTTTCCAGCCTCGTTGTACAAATTATTTTTGGTCGTTCTGTCATGAATGTTTAACAGGCGAGAATAAAAAGGCAGAGAGTTGTATATTATTTTGTGTTGCCCTTTGCATCTAGGTGAGCAGGAAAGATATTCCAACTTCTGCAGGTGTATCTACTGTATGTCAAACATAGGTGACACTGAAGCCTACTGGATTGTGTATGCGCACATGAATATGTGAAAATCAAATCCCCATACACTTTGACTCTGCCATGTATTCTGTTGTTATTGTAAAGTCTAAATCATATGTTTGCCAAGGCCACATTTGAAGTTCTCAGAATAAGGCAGCATGTTAGTCTGGTGAGATTAGTTGTCCTCTGGGGAAACATAGTGGACTACAAAGCAGTGCAGCCTGGGGCTTGTGTCCACAAGGGATTCAAGCACTTCTCTTCGTTTGTTTAAGATCTCCAGAGAGAGGTTGCCCATTGCATGTTCCAATGTGTGTGTGTGTGTGCTTTTGAACAGTGTTTTCCTATTTCCTTGTGGGCTACTAAATAAAACCCCTTTCTGTTAATCTGGTTGAAAAAGGTTATCTGATAAGATTTTAGAAACACGAAGTAGGTTTTTAGCCTTGAGATTTTCAAGACCTTTAAGCAGTAGGGACTGTGTGTTCCTTTTTGATTTGATTGAAAAAAGAAGACGAACCTGGACCTTAAGACGGAAATTACACATTAGTAATGCTAATTGATTTAATGTACCCTCTTTATCATCCTTCTATTGATTGAGCAGCCCGAGTTTGACAAATCATGTCACAATAACAAGCTTTGTTCCCTTTTGCAGAATTGCTTCACAAAGTGGTAGAGGAACGCCAGGTCAAAAGCAGCACTCCGAAAAAGCCGTCTGTTTCTGCCGAACGAATGGAACAGTCGTTTAAAAAGGTACAGCACTATGCCATCACTAAGTGTTCCTTGTCATTGCCAATAAAAGAAACCCGACAGAGCCATAACTACAGCACAATGCCTCTCAAACACTTTGGTTTTACTCTATGAAGAACGATTTGAAAGTGTTCTCGCTCTTGGAAGGATGGTCATTCACTAATTTCCAAGTCAAGAGTCAGCTAGGACGTTGTTTTGTTTTTTTCAAAGTTAAAAGCAATTCCAGTTGTTACTACAGATAGTAACTGTTGGGGTGGAGTATAGGAACGTGTATTAAGTTCGCAGAGAATACAACATTTTTGTATAGTAGCATATTCTTTTAAAACCCCTGCTTGCATTCGTTTATATGCCACCACCCACACCACCCACCCTTTGACTTTCATAGCAGAGAATTATCAAGAGTAGGGATGGCAATCTAATATTTTTTGAAAGGTGCGAGGCTTCTCCAGCGGGCCGACTGAGAGCCAAATAAAAGAGGAAAATTGCCTGGAGGCACAAACCCAGCAGGCATCCACTGTTCTCTTAAACAGTCTCCACCAAAGATCTAACAACTAGACTAAGTGTTCCTGGTTGCTGTCTAGTTAGGGGTGATCAGGGTAAGGGGGTGCAAGTCAGATGTCCATGATCTTGCTGAACCAGTGAGGGGAGAGTTGACCCCCCTCACTGGTTCAGCCTTTCACAGAGCATAAACTGCATGCGCTGGCACATACCCCAGTTAGAAAATGTCAGTGGAGAGCAAAGCCTCTATGCATGCTCCTGTAAGCAGGTAAAATTGGGCACTATCCCTTTTCAAAATAATTGTCACCTTAACAACAACAGGATGTACTTTGACTCTGAATGTTGTTTTCAAGAGTCGTATGTGAAGGTGTTTTAGACTTTAATTAAAAAAATAACAGATATGCAAAGTAAAAAATTTAGAATGTCTGGCCCGTCATGTTTCTCTGATTCCATCAGATTGAGCAGCTGGAGTGGAAGATGAAGTCCCTGGACGCGGAGACAGAGAGTCTGAGGGAAGAGAAAGAACACTTACTTGAGGCCAACAAAGACTTGGCCCTCAACTGCCACAGACTCCAAGCCTCCCTGGATCGCCTGCGGACCCAGGAAGCTGCTCGTGAAGAGGCAGCCCAGGACCAGGCCCTGGCCCAGGGGGAGCAGCACTGCAACGAGATCATGGCTGTAAAAGCCCGGCTGGCTGCATCTCAGAAAGAGGCTACCAAGCTTCATCCTCAGTTGCTGAAGCTGAGACAGGAGCTGGGGATTCTCAGAGCAGCCAGGGACTTCTATAGGAACCATGCGGCAGGGCCAGTGCGGGCAGGTGGGATCGCTAGCAACATTAGCGGCAAGGTTAAATTCAAAACAACTCGGCCCAGAGGTCCACCACAGCAGCGCAGCCACCGAGCAGTCAGCCCCAATCAAGCCATCAGCTGGCAAGGCCGCAGCCCCAGTCCCACTAAGGATGAGTGGGAGGACATGAGCGTAGATAGGTAATGATACACACGCACACACACAGACACACTTCTTCTTCCTGCCTCCCGCCTCATTATTTTTAGGTGGTAGGAGTGGAGAGGGTGGGTTGGCAGGATGGTGGGGGGCCACGCTGCATCGAGGGGACACTGTGCATATGCAAAGCGTAAGCAAATGGGTGATTGAATTTCATCTTCTGTCTAGTTGGTATTCAGAAGCCAAAAGAAGAATGTGAGCAAGAATGATAGAGAGTAGGAGAGAGGAGGGGGGTGCGGGGGGGGAGACTACTGTCAGATCCTTTGAAATATCCTGGGATGCCTTGCTTGGAGCTTATTGACTGAAATTTGCATGCAAAATTAGCCACCTCTCCACAAAAAGTTGAACCGATGCCAGGAAAGCCAAGGGATAAGGAGGCCGCCGAAGCCTTGATACCTTCCAGTGATGCCATTTTCATGCACTAGTCACGCTATCTTGAAATTGACAGTTTGGCAGTTTGATTTAATTTACTGGTCCTGTGCATTCACTAACCCCCCCTTGACAGCGCTAAGGATCCCCTTGCAAGTAACAAGCCCCCACCTTCAAGCACCCCCCCACCACCTCAACTCGCACACACACACAACCATACACACGCAGCAGCCAATGCATCCATGTCTAGTCATTGTTTGTTATCTAGTGGCATGGCTATTCACAAATGTGTGTGCTACACTTATTTCCTCGAGCCACCCTTCTATCCAGCTCCCAACACACATACGCAGACTAACCAACAGGCAGACACACACACACACACAAACACACACACAAACACTTCCTTTCCATCTTACCCACCCTCTCTCCTCTCCCTGCCTTAATTTAGTTAGATGCATTTTGAATGACCCTACTCGGCTCAGTACCAGATGTCTACAAGCTGTTTAACGCCCTCTAAATTAAGAACCATCGACAGTAATTATTTCATGTATGTTTTATGCAAAAAAGCCACTGAGCCAACATTTATTGAGTGATGGTGGGAATGATTTGATTTCAAACACTCAGTGCTATGGCTGATATTTATTTCCCTTCACTTTCTCTCCACGTATGCCCCTCTCTCTCTCTCTCTCTCTTTCTCTCTCTCTCTCTCTCTCTCTCTCTCTCTCTCTCTCTCTCTCTCTCCACTCTCTTTGCTCTGTCCCACTAACTCGCCATCTCTTCCCCAACTAATTCATCTGACTCTAATCCCCGGCTCTATCCACGTGAGGCTGTTTAGCGGGGACTGGGTACAGCTATGCCCTGCTTTCCTAATGCCTCTCCGTGTAGCTAATAAGCAGCAGTCTAATATACGCTTTACCTGAGAGGAGGATCTAAGTGGATTTGCGAAATAGGGGTCTAAACTGAGATGTTGTCTTATTTAAGGCACCTGTCAACTGATTTGTTACTGTAAAGCCTCCTGCGTCTCGTATCTCGCAGGGGTCTCCTCCAGCAGTGTGTCTGGTAGGCGCTGCCGGAAATACAGTGTTTCTGCCTAAGGAGCTTTGGCCCTAATAGTGTCAAATAAAGATGTCAGACTCGTTAAGGCTACTGCCAAGTCTTTGTTTTTTCCCCCCCTTCTAGTTCTCGCTGCCTCTGACTCGCTCTCTGAATTTTTTAGCTTGCTGGAGGAAGCTGACCATTTTGAGCGGATCATCAGTTTTGTGGGCAAGCAGGGGGTACAGAGAATATCTCACTGAGTAGTTCTGTTAGAAGGAGGTGATGATTGTTTATATATTACAGAGGTTCTTGATGAACACTACATTACAGGAGGATGGCAAATTACAGACAAGGACAAAACCAAAGACAATTTAAAAAATGCAATCTTATGGAACTGTTTTGGAGGAAATCAAGGCCCTTTGTTTCTTAAGATAATCTATCATTAGTTGTTTTGAGTTTGGGATCTGGTTCAGAGGTTACCATGTTTCCATTTAATCAAAAGCTTGGTGATTCGCTCCTTGGCTCCCTCTGTTTACTTGGAAGCATCCTTTACGTATCTTTAGGATGTTATGTTTTCACCCCTGTTTGTTTGTTTGTTTGTTTGATGGATTGTTGGTTTGGTTTGTTTGGTTGTAAGCAACATTATGCAATTACTACTGGATGGATTTCCAAAAACTAGTTTGAAGGATGTGGTATGGGTCAGGGAACAACCAATTCAATTTTGGTTGTTTACCATTTTTGGTTCTTTACCATTACAAGGTGGGGCGTTTTCTGACTTTTCCCCATTCTCCCAGAGATTAATCCATGAATATTTATGGATAAAAATCGGGCAAATCTAGGGGACTGATTACTTTGAGTGAATGAAATTTCATCGAGCCTGATTGGATTTAAGACTCTTGGGCCTTGGAGGTACAGTATGTGCTCAGCTGAGTAGCTTATTCAAGTTTCTCTTTAGTTTATGTCTGTATTTGACTTGCACCGTTTTGCATCCAGCCTGTTAATGCACAAATCTGTGTTTTATGTACAGTATCTGTGCACAGACACACAAATCCCCTGAAGCATCTTAAAATGCCAGCACAGCATTCTTAACTATATGATATATGGAAGCACATTCAGGAGACAACTTTAATAGTCTGTGGATACAGTTACACTAATTCTTGATGACTGATTGGCCTCATGTTAACTGTATCATAGAGAATATAGTATTTGTTAATTTCAGTCTGAATACGATATATATTGAAATTAATAAAAAGATTGATTTAAATTTGTATTCACATGGCTTAATTTAAGTCAAACTTTAGAAGTCTTAGCAGCAAGAGCAGGTTTTTAATAAAATGCATAATTTCTTAGTTGTGGGGTCTTGGTGGTGGTGATTAGTTATCATCAGCAAGTCCCTCTGCCCCTTCCAGACCAGGTTCAACCCTAACTAGCCCCCAGTCTTGTCAAGTTCCAGTTATATCCTCTCTCTGTGGTCTTTACCTCTGCTGCTTCTCCCAGGCCCCACCTTAATAAACCCGCCAGCGTAAATGTCACTGGCTTCCACCTTCACATCAAAGGTCACTGTCAATAAACCTGTGTGTTTAGTGTGTGTATTTGAGGATGTGTGTGTGTGTGTGTGTGCCTCAGGAAGCCCTTACCGTGTGTCCATCAGATGCAACTTTGCTTGGCTCCGCTCAGCCGTGCCTCTCACACACGTCTGTCACACACAGAGGGCTAATGAAGGCCACAGCCGCTCTCATACATGTTGATGCATTCACTATCAGCACCCGACTCTGCAGCTTTTCACTTAATTTACACCCACATTTACACTTCTAGCTCAGAAATTGGATGGGACATTGATTTTCTGTTGGAGGGAGGGGCGGCAAAATGCACATATTTTTGCCTGATGTCAACTAAATCAACCATAAATGGTAAATTGGTTTTTTGTTCAAGGGTGGTACTTTCAGAACCAGTGCTGTGGGTTCAACTTCTGGTCTGTAATAACCCCTCTCACCTTTCTCCACAGTGACAGCGGCGAGGAGTACTTGGACAGTCTCGACAGTGTGCCCTCAGGGAAAGTACCTCGCAGACAACATGCAAACCGAATGGTTGGTTTGCCCTCATCCTTAAATCTCTTGGTTAGATAATCATAAGCTCTATCAGCACTGTGTACACTATTTACTACATCTAGATCCTAAATATCTAATTTATTTCTTTAAAAATGGTTGTGGTGTGATATTCATTATATTTGGAGGAAAGGTTTCCATATTTATGAGTGAAGATGATGTGTTGAGATATTATACAAAACAAAATTACCAGCAGAATTTAACCAACATTTATTGTAATTTAATTCAGAAGATTCCTATGTGCTCTTTTATGTACAGCTACATTATTGTGATCATAGAAAATTGTAGGATTAATATCACCCCATTGTAATTAAAAATGTAGCCCTTGCAATGCACTGCTATTTTGTTTATCAGTTAAAGCTAGGGTAGGTCATACTGGAGAAGCTTGCGATAGTAGGCTACACTACAAAAATACGCTACAGATACAACCACCCTCACTCCATTGGCCCGCTCGTCAAAGCCGCGCCCCCAAAACACAAGAACGTGCACTGTGTGACAACTGCCACATGCTGACTTTTCTGTGACTCGCTCGTAAACGTCTGACAATCGTTTCTGCTTGAGCGGTTTGTGTGTCCCTCTGGATTGTGAAGATCTCGGTCATGTGCAGTGAGAGCACGGACGGATTGCGTGTAGGCAGGCAGAGGGGCTGTGACAGACAGGGATACAAGCCAATCATTTCATTTAAGTCCAAATAAAATGATTGGTCAGTCGTGCAAGGGTTTTACAAACACCTAACCAGCCCCACCGTCAATAATTCTGAATGAATTATTTGTTGCTGCTTCTGAAATGTGCATACTTGATGCTTGACTTCATCATATACGACATTAACTGAACGTCTTTGATTTTTTTTTTTACTATTTTAACTCTGTCACTCACATTTCATGACGCAAACAATTTAGCAAACTGTCCAATTAAATGTTTTCCTGATGATACATTTTTGTTTTCACCATCACGCTTTGTTGCATGGTTTCGTTCATGCCAATGTATGCATCTTTTAAGGGTCCTCTCCTTTTAGTCCTGCGATCACAAAGTCTTCCTCATGTGTGGTTGTAGATGCTCTTTTCTTCTCTGTCTCCTTTTCTCACCATGAAATCAATAGGCCTGGACCCTTACTCTTGTCCACATCAAACCACTTCACAGCAGGACATGGCAGCTCCAAGCCCCAGAGAGATATGTCTGTCAAGAAGAGAGATGAAGAGAGGAAAAAGCAGGGACCTTTCTAAAGACACTGTCCTTTCCTCTTCTCCATTTCTCTTTTTTGGAAGGAAGGGAACAAGGTAGAAGATGGAGAGGAAGAGGCTGTTGTAAATGTTGCTAGGGAGCTGTCAGGACCCCGAGTCTCAGATCCCCTTTAGTTTTCCCCACTCCAGATCTGCTAAATGTGCCCATCAGCTCCTCCGGGCTCATCGCTATGACAGCCCCGGCCCCTCACGCCGCGCCATGTCACAAACCAAAGGTTTCATCTCGCTGCTCCTCTCCACATGGCACTGTTTGATCAAACCTGGCACTGATCAAATCCTATCTGACCCTGTTCAAAGGAAACAGGCAGAGAGGACAGGGGGTAGGGGAGTGTTCTTTGATGTCACTACAAACAACGGTGAAGTTCCGTAGCGTCTTGCATCGGCACTTATGAGTGTAAATGATTACACACTCGCACACACACACTCGTCATCCTGTAGGAGTGAATCTGAGCTCTCAGACTGATTGAACAAAGGCGGCATTTGCAAGCATCTGTCAGAAGTAATAACTGTGCTACGAGGCGTTTAACATCAAGTCAGTCGAACACGCTCAGGTGAATTATTAAAGCACAGGGTGATTTGTCTTGTCGCGTTAAACTGAGCACACACTGTGATCACAGTGTCATTATGAGCCGCGTCTCAGGAAGCGTAACATGTCAACCGGTTGTGTTACATTAAAACAGCTGCTTTTCATAACTGTCTCTGACTCTGCTGCTCCTTGTAGTCCTACAGGTGTTCACTGATCTCAGAAGCACCAGAAGCAGGATCTCACAGAAAACAACCCAATGTTCCTGCCCGAGGTAAGAGACGTTTTTCCTTTTTCGTACCAATGCAAAACTACAAAAAATCTAATCAACTATTAACTGAAGCTGGATAAACATTCAATCCATGTATGCTGTCGATCAGAAACAAGTATTTCAGAAGTTAACAAGCTTTGTTGTTTTGTTATTTTTTCGCGAGAATCTGACACTCCTCAAGTGGGTATAAATGGAAAATGTAAATCATTCAAGTTGTTAAATATATCTCAGTTTTCATTGTAGCATTCACAAAGACTCCTTCACACACGGCTGTTAAATCCCAGCAGTAGCTTCTAAATAGGGATTTGGAGTTTTCCTGTGCTCTTGTCAACTCTGAGGCGCCTGCATGTACTTCCTCCTGTTAGACGATAAACAGCATGAGCCCTGGGAACGAGGGACGAGAGGAGAGAAAAGGAGGTGGAGGAGGAAGAGGATGCTGAGGACCCAGCGCTGCTCCTCCTCCTCTGCTCTGCAGCAGCGCGTAGAGTCCCTACAGCGTCACATTGACATACTGCAAGGTGCCAGGAAAGATGCTGTGCTTTCAGCCAAAGAGCTGCGGAGGGCCAATGAGAAGATCATGGCACGACTCAACTCCCTCACTGAGAAACTCGGCAGCAGAAAGCAGCTCACACAGGTAACTTACTGGGGAGAAAAACCAGGGAGAGGAGTAAAGAGGAAAGCCTGTTGTAAGCATTGGGAAGTTTCTTATTTGTCTCTCTTTGTCTTTATTTTTCTGGTTCTCTAGTATTTGCTATGAGCTGAGAGTGCAGCTGCCCTTATCATGCTTAATAAGTGTGGCTGACAGGCCTACCCTCGCCTGTGGAGGTCAGCACCACAGAGCAGGAGAGAGAGGGAGAATCTCTCTCTCCCTCTCCGACTCGGCTGTTGTCTCATCCTGCTGAATGTTTCAGTGAGCCAGTTCTCCAAAACAATCTGTGTCACTAGCTGTTACATTTCTTCAAATCCATGCACTTGTGTGAACAGACAAATACAAGGTGACTGAGTCCAGTGCCATACGCCCATTGAGTTATTTAGTACCTGCCTCCAGGTAGGAAACTCTTAGACTTGGTATAGATTATAAATAAAACACCAAGCACTTTGCCCCCTAAACAGTATCTGTCCTGTCAGGGCCTCCTTGTAGACACCAACATATGTACACACACACACACACACACACATACAAATACACACACCAACACAGAGACAGACAGAGTCGTTAATCCGATAGGAGGCAGGAGACTTGGTGGATTCAGACATAGCAGCAGCCAGTGGAGGTGCACTGGACACCTGATTAGGTGCATGTGTCTGTTTGTCTGTATATTTACTGTGTGGAATAGTACAGATAAAGTATATTGCACTTGTACACACGGGTCATGAGTGCAGCCCTCATAGTGTTGCTACCTAGGAAGTGGCCCTTGTGCTCCTACCCGGGCATCTGATTGCAGAGGCCCAGCGAGACCTTAGACTCAGACACAGCAGTAGAGGCACAGAAACACACACACACACACACACACACACAAACACACACACAAAACAGACTGTTGTGTGACTGTGTGGACAGAGGGGGAATTGTTGTCTTCCTTTTTGTTTCCTCTTTCCTTGTGCAGTATTAATGCCACTCCTCCAGAGAAAGTTTCAGCCAACCGACTGGCCAAAGCCAGGTCTTGTTGCCCTCTCTGGAAAGGGCAAGAGGTGATGGACTTTGGGCTCGTTCCAGCCGGTCCGGGCCAACTCTCTAACTAAAACTCTCTGCTTGTAATTGGCTTAGGACAGCCTCCACAGGGGCCATCATGTGAGAAGTAGCATGGCAGTTTCACAGAAACTTGTTTGTGTTGCTCTGTCTCCTGATCCTTTGGCCATTCTGTCCTTCCCTTGTTGCTTCCTTCCTTGTCTCCTACCAGCTCAAATCCTTATTTCCTTATTCCTTCCATTCTTATTTGCTTTCCCTTATTTTCCTTTTCTATTCCCCTGTTCTTGTGTTCTTTCTATGAGTTTGGATTGTGAGCATTTAAATATCTCAATAACCGAATGCAATAGTTGATATATAAATTAAAACTGGAAGTGAATGACCAGTAATGATCCCTCATCAAGTCAGTCTATGATCTATCATGGATGTTTCAAATATTTACTCTAATTTTCTCCTGAAGATAAGGTGTATTAAAGTCTGTTGAAAACATGTCAGCTCATGTGACCACTCATGTTTTATGTCGGGATTATTATTGCAAATATTCCCTGATTTTAATATTATCATTAGGATTTAAATACAGGCGGAAACCTTTGAAAATGAGGCCTAATTTGTATCAGCTGGAATTCATCCTTTAATGTGTAATAAGAAGCTTAAAAAGCTCAGGTGACAGGTGAAGTGTACCCTCCTCGTAGAAATGTCACGCATATCATATAAATACCGGCTCCTTTGGTTGCTTGGATTATCAACCTCACTCATTATCGGTACTCTGCCATTTGCCTCACTCTTCGATGCACTGGGCTGCCGTCTCCCCCAATTTAACCAACTTTATCTCTTTAAGTGTGGAATGTCCTCCCCTCCTTTAACATGTAAAGCGCCGGGATTATCGCAGGATTAGGGAGTGCATCAGACATCACAGACTAAACCTAAAAAGCTCCAGACTATTTACATTTTAATGACAGTTGCAGCACATACCACATAGAAGGTCTGGCCAACAGGAGGAATACAAAGTGACTAAGGAGTTGGCACAGTAACTTGAGTAAACTTTATTACATGGTACCCTTCCTTTACCCCAAAGTGCTTCTCAAGACAAAACAATACAAAATACAAACAAGAAAAAAAAGTCAATAATACTAAATGAAATAAAGACGATAAAAATAAATAATCAATCAGAACTCTGGACAGAGCCTGTGGACCGTCACAGTGATAACAGGCTGTTGTTGAGTGCTGGGAAAACTATATCTGAAAACAGTGGTATTCCCACTCCCTCTTTTTTTGGTTGTTGATAAAAAGTTAATATTCGGTAGAGAAGTTTCTATAAGAGGAGCTGAGGCAGTGGAAGTGAACCTGGCATCTGTTAAAAATATAAAGCAAGACTACGCTCGGTAATAAAACAGGTTATACAAAACATGTTGCTAGAGAGAGAGCTAATTTTTAAAAGTGCTAACTCCAGCAGCTCCAGTCTCGGCCTCACTGACTGCCACAGACACTTTTAAAGAAAAGCTCTGTGCAGCTGTGCAGCTGTCGCTCTTTTAGAAAAGAGAGACGGCTAGAGAGCTGTCCTCTCTTCCAGCCTAATGGACCACCAGTATATCTGTCCATGTCAGTGTCATCTCTCACCGGGGCCGAAAATGGCCCACAAAATCAGAGCCTGTCTTACAGGAAGTGTCATCAATGCCACTCTTAATCCGTGCACCACTGCCACTGCAGCCATCGCCTCACTTTTCACTCTCTACACCTACTCCCCCCCCGCCCTCCCTGGGGATATGGCATGTGCGTCTTCAGCAGAACAGAGGAAACCTAAAACAAGAGGGATTCTATTAAAAGGTGTCAGCCAGCAACCAGATATCAATAACCTCCATGTATGCAGAGCAGAGAGCAAACCCCTGGGAATCTGCGGTTTCACTGGGCTGTGGGTGTGTATGTGTGTGGCTCTGCGTGTGTTCCAGTATTTACCCCATGAGTGCAGCATACATCTTCATGTATCATGTCTCCTATTTGTG
Organism: Pleuronectes platessa; assembly: GCF_947347685.1. Taxonomy (NCBI): domain Eukaryota; kingdom Metazoa; phylum Chordata; class Actinopteri; order Pleuronectiformes; family Pleuronectidae; genus Pleuronectes; species Pleuronectes platessa. Next base: position 10,090,028 of record NC_070628.1, on the reverse strand, counting down.
CCATTAAGCATTCTTGATGTTTGATATGACACCAGATCAGCTAATTGTGGTAGTATTGAACCAAAATTACAGAGATGTTTTTCTGCCTCATATTTTCTTAATAAAGAGACAAAGAGATTGTTGTTTTTTTTGCTCCACCGCACACGTGTGGTTAAAAGTGTTCACCTCAGACGCTTATGTTGAAAATCATCGATACACTGTACGTTGTCTATGATCAACTAGTGCCATTATCCTTCATCACTCTAAATCCAACCACTCACCAAATGCTGAACTCCCTCTGTCCCAAAGCGCTCTGGGATTCTGCAGGACGACTTTATTATGCATGCCAATCACTGTGAGAATTAGGCCCTGTTGACTGAGCAGCAGTATCATGTGTTTTCTAATTAGCATAAAAAGGCGTTTTTCTTTCACAGAGGTGATATTAAAGCAGAGCCCATCGATCTGCCATGGTTACCGCATACACTACTTCAGACATATTATTAGGTTTTCTCTGCCTTTATCTTATTCATGTAAGACTTGTATAAGTTAGAGGATTTCTTTCTTACAACAGTAATACATTTCTGTATAGGACAGCAGAGAAAGCCAGGTTTGGCAATATCAGTATCATATCTCCCATCACTATTTGGAAAAGCTTGTATTCTTTTCCGTGCTATCATCACTAGTAGCCTATAGCCAACCAATTGTGTCTGTCGGTCAATCTGCAGAAGCTGACCTCCGACCTGGCCGGTGTGGAGCAGCAGAAAAAGGTTCTGGAGATGGAGCTGGAGCAGTGGAGGCAGATCACTTTCCCTCAGCAAACCGCACCACCTCCTCCAGCACCTGTAAGCGCAGAGTGCTCCTGCCAGGGCAGAACCATACCCTCCCCAGCTAACCCGGCCCCCCAGGCCCTGGAGGCGGAAGTCAAACAACTCCAAGCTAGACTTAAGGTTAGTTGGTCTAAGACTTGTTTCTCACAAATAGAGCTCCAGCGGTAATGAATTTCCTCCAGGCTTTGTACACGCCTTATGAGATAAAGCTCTTAATAGGATGATGGTATTAAAGATTGTGTTCATTTTCCAATTTTGTGCACTATGAAGCTTGAGTGGTTAATACAATGAATAACTGGAACATTTATTCATTCTATTTGGCCCAAAAAAAATTATGAAACGCTATACTTATATTGACATTTATATTTACAGTGGTTTGTGAACAAAAGGAAGAAAACAAGATGTGTAGTTTTTTAATTTGTTTTCTTTTTGTTGCTGTTTTCTTACTTACTATGCAATACCACAAACTACTGGATTACACATGCATTTATGTTTTTCCCCTGGTATTTTTTTCATATATCAATATTTCTGAGTCACTTTAAGATCTCCCTGGTTTGAATACCCTGCAGTCCTTGAGGAGTTAAGACTCTCTGAAAGAAACACTCTCAAGGTTTTACTTTCAAATCATGATGCATAAAAAAAAAAAAAAACACAGATTCTTCTTGAGCCTTTCAATTTACACTTGACATCACCTGAAATTGCATGTGATTTCAACATGAATTAGCATTTCTTATCATTTGATCTTATTACGAAGCACCTGTCAGGCAGATGAGAAATGAGGAATAACAGTAGAGACGTGCCCTACATCACAGGGAATAAGGTGTGAGTGGTACCACAGCGTTATCACCCTCTCCACAGCCAGCTCGTCAGTGTCACCAAGCAGATTGCTGCTGTCGTTACACACAGCCGCAGAAGTCATGTCGGGTGACACCAAGAGGGTGAGGTGAGGGATGCGCTGTGGGGGTGCACAAACTGAGTGAGCGCATTGTCAAAAGCTTGTACTGCTGCACTTCCCACAAGGGATATGGGGCCCTTTAAACCAAAGTGAACATGCACGTTCAAATATCCATCAGTGTTATGATCAGAAGCCAGCCTGTCGTCATGCGCCATATGTCTCTGTTGCTCATGAAGCAAAGAGCAAAGCATAGAAGTGGTTTATTTTTCAAAAACCTTCACTGTAATACTAGTTTAAATACAGTGTTCGCATCATTAATGTCTAAGAAATGTCCAATTATTTTTGATGTATTGAAATGCAAAAACATTTTTATGTTATCACAATTAGTTATTTATTTGATAAGCAAATCACCATTAAAATAAATGTAGTAGAATATTTCTGCAAATTGTTATTTTTCCTAATTACTCCCCTTATCCATTCCACGTTTATAAATACAGCTTTCCTCTTAACCTCTTTTAGCACCTTGCACCCTCCCGCTGTAGCTATAATGAGGAAACATGCTGTGCATGACCTGTCATCAGTGGTGTCGCGAAATCCTTCTCCACCCCCTGTCATATACAAACACATTAACAAACACGCGCCGTGTGCCCTTCCCCCAGAGTGCAAGTGCGGAGGTCACAAGGCAGGTGGCAGCTAACAAAGCCCTGCGAGGCCAACTCCAGGAGAAGGAGGACAAGCTCCGCCAGCTGCAGGACAAGTTAGTTTCACACCTTTCTCTTCATTAATATGACTTCTTTTTCTTTGCTTTTCGTTCTTACTGATGCTCTGCTGTATGTCTCTTACTTCGCCTTTTTTTTTTTTTCTTCACCCATCTCTCCGTCTTTGTCTTCCCATCTCACCGTGTCTCCGTCTGCATGTTTGCACATTCTGTGCAGCTCTCATCTGCAGTGTTTGATTCCACCCTGTGGCAGCACTCTGTCTGCTGCACTCCATTTATGCATGTCTCTCCTCTGCATGAATCATTTGTCAAATTATGCATATTCTCATGAGTGAGTATATAAAAACGACTGAAGAAATTAGTGTGCATGCATATGTGTGCATGTGGGTGTCTTGTGTGTCATGTAGTGTGGTGTTGCATATGTGGGTAGCTGAGGTGGAGTGCTGATCAAAGCAGTGTATTGATTGTTTGTGTGCCGCAGGAGGGACCATTTTGGCCCATGACACTAAAACCCACACAGCATCGCTCTGGCCTGTGGGCCACAAGCCCTAATGAGTTACATGGTTCACCGACTGTAGCACTTGCTGCATTACACAGTCAGAATGTATAGCTATAAACAATTCACTCAGGGAAAATGTTGAGTTTTGAGAAGTGTTGTGCAAGGCGTACATCATCATTCTGCATTAGTATCTCATCTTTCAACCGAAGGAAAGGGCCAAAGAACGACTTGGCTTCTCTCCCTCTCCCTCTCTTTGTCTAGTATGCTGTGTCCTCTGCCTGCCGCTCTCAATAATGCATCCAGGGCATGTGTACAATCACAGTGGGTATGTGTTTGTGTGTGACCAAAACCAGTGGATCACAGTCAGACAGAGTGAACATCCCTCGGCTGAGTTTCCACGACAGCCTCAGTCTCTCCTCAGGCTCTTGTCACACACTCACACACACGCACGCACACACACACGTAACTCACCATCTCTTCTACCCTTCCACTCCATTTGCCTCCATGGAGGGACCCCTTCTCAGAATGAAAGGCATGTCTAGACATCTCTGAAATATACATCTCAGCACACACACAGGGAGCAAGGCTGCTTCGCCTTAAAGAAGAGAAGGGGGAAAAAAAGAAATGAATTTCAAAGTACACCGGCATGTCCTCAGTCAATATCCGGCACTATGGCCCTGCCTTATTTATGAAGCTGCTTCTTTCATCTTTAGCACTGTTGTCTATCAGCCACATGAAACGTCCACCCGCGCTTCATTCTTAACAACATACACAGAAATGTGTGCTCTCGCTCCCTCACAAGCTCACACACTTCAGACCACTGACTGTTATCATTACAATACACGCATGTTTGATGAACAATATCGCCAACAAGCGCAGAACAAAGGGAACAAACGTGTGAGTGATCGGGATAAAGTTCGAGTTCTTTCTCTCTTTCCACTAACACTCATAAATAGAGATCACAGGCTACGCTACAGCAGAAGCACCCTGTATCCCTCATTCTTTTTTATCCTCTATTCTTTTTGGGGTGCAGAAGAAGAGAACATCTAAAATAAATGTTGTCGATTTAATTGCCATTAGCACTGGGGCAAGGGGAGCTGCTGGGGCTCTTATTGCTGCTCTCTGTCTTTAAGTCAACACCAGACAGTCATCTGAAAGGTTCAATATGGGTTTTCTCATTAATGGCCAAATCCATGGGGTAACCAACCAGCGCTACTTCCCCCAAAGTCCCCAGGCTAGTCTCCTCTCTCATTTAATTTAATGTCACTCCAATAGGACAAGCTCACATTTATTTAGCCAGTCTGCCCTCAGGCGTTCATCCACCTAGGGAGACAGGGACATTTACTTACACGAAAGCATTTGCTCCAGTGTTGCGTCATCTGTTTATTTAAAAACACACAAGCCCTGATGCGTTTGGGAGATGGAAAATCCACTTCATCTTTGAAATAAATAAAAAATAGAGAAGCCTTTTAATTAAGTGCATCCTTATGATCTTTATTCTATTTGTTCCGATTCCCCAAGGTATAGAAAGGCCTCATATTTGCCTTTTATGAAAACAGAATAAAACATGCTAACGTACTGTGCCAATTTAAAACCAGGCGTCACCATAATATAGCTGTGCCGAATGCTGGAATATTAAACATGTCTATACAGCAGATTATCAATACAGGAAGTGACACGTGCTGCATTTCTGCAACAGATATGAACATTTACAATACGGCCATGTCTCTGTGTAGGGAACTATAATCTGCACAGTACAAAAACACAAACGAGAGTATATTCCCTTCATAATCAGTCTCTCCCAAACCAAGTTCCCTTGCTGATGTGTTTTTAAATGTGACTGGTCCAAAAATAATAAATATTTAAATACTTGATTGCAGTGTTACAAGTTGTGTCACTGCTGATTCTAAATGTCGTTTGTCAAAAAGGACTCCCCAGTCACACTCAGAGCGGCATTCCTCGCAAGAGCACTTGTTCTAATATATGCCAGTTAGAATTATATATGCATCCTTATTTCACCCCCCCCTCCATTTACCCAAACAGCATGCCAGTGTATTTAGTTGTCATAATGAGCTGTCATGCCTGATGCACTGCATGGGGACACTGTGCCTGCCAGCTTCGTGTGTGTCTGTGTGTGTGTGTGTGTTTGTGTGATAGGGGCTGTTCTGCTGTATGTGAGTGTGCCTTTGGACAAATATAGATATCGTTGTAGAATTCACACACATTAATGTTTTCAGGGCGAGCCACACGGAGCGAGATGTGCACATGAAAAGGCAGCTGGTGGAGGACATGAAGACGAGACTGAAGTTCCTGCAGGAGATGGAGAAAAGTTACAGAGGACAAGTGGAGGAGCTGGAGAAGAAGGTACACGCAGCGGATTCTGTCATCATGGCATCCGATTAGTTTGATGCTCTTTGATAGTTTGACAGAGGAAAGAAGGTGTCGTGTTCAATATTATTCAATATTTCTTAAAGCCTAGCGATTGTGTCTCCTGGGTGACGACAGGGACTGCTGAGTCTAAGGAATAACATTTAAGATAAATATGTAGCTTGAGTGTCTCATTTAAAATAACAAATTTGGCTTTGGCTACCTTTCCAGGTGAAAACTTTATCGGAAGAGGCCAATAACAGGAAGGCCCTGATCGAATCCCTCAAGAGAAGATTGAATGTTGCAACCACAGAGAAAACCCAGCATGAGGCCTCCAGCACAAAACTGAAGGAAGAGCTGGAAAAAAAGGTTTGTCACCACTAATCTGCTGGTCTCACCTTTATCAGAGGATTTGGATTATTTGAAATGTTTACTGCAGTGTTTTGGAAAACTTAAATTTTGTTCTCAACAGGTTGTTTTTTGCACTTATATCTTCAGTATCACGTATAATTTACTCTATAGTACCTGTGTATTGTCCCATTATACAGCATATGTGTACATTTTATTTGTCATCGCATTAAATCATATTTCACTGTATGTCAGTAATTGCAAGAACATATTTGGGACAGGGTTTTAGAAAATGCCATTTCCGTGCATTAAATCCTTACTCTCCAGTTATTAAAATAAACAAAACTATTTTTCAAGTTGTAAAACTAAAATAAATAAACCTACAGAATAGGTTTAAGATCAGAAATTAAATGTTCCAAAACAGACCATGGATATTAACCAGTCAGCCTCAACATTAAAGTCAGTGACCAGCTTTGATGTTGTGGCTGATCTGTTTATTTTTCTGACTGCTGACCCGCTGCTGTTTATCTTTACAGGATCAGCGCATACATGCCCTACAGGCGCGCTTAGGAGCCAGTGAGAAGGCTTTGGCTGCATTGGACCAGACGGCCGCTGAGCAAATGGAAGGGTTGACCCAAAAGAGTTCCCATGCTTTGGACAGGCTGCAGAGACAGCTAGGCTTTGTCTACTCTCAGCTGGAACAGCTTCATTCTTTCATCAAGGTACTGTATAATGGAGGCAAGGGTTCAAAGGCCAAGAATAATTTCACTCGTCTTAAACCAGTAAGGTATTATCTGCCTGCAAGATCTTCACCTGTGATTTTGTGTGGGAGGACCAACTCCAAGTTAATTTTTTTGAGTGATCTTTGGATAATTGGGCAAAATGTGGAGGTGGGGGTACTGGTATGCTCACCTCTGTAAAAAAACGTGCTCATGGGACATAGATTGTCTCCCACCTTTGTGCACTCGTTAATAGTATATCTGTATTTAGATTTCAGAGGGATTATTGGGTCTGCATTTTGTGCAGAAGTAAAAACTCTGGACTTAGGTATCCCATGAAGAAGCACTTTAAATGGCCTTATAGGTCCATCTGTCAAACTTTCAAACAGAGAGTGGAAGCTGTCACCAATGTAGTTGGAATGCTCGGTAGTGAAAAGCTTCCAGGGGAAAATGAGTCACAATCCTACACTGACATCTGTGGATATTGTTGGGATTTCACAGCATCACACATTTTCAATGTCACATGGAGGACGGGGGACAATCCAAACTACATGTGAATTGTTAACATTGGACTTCTGGGAGCGACTCAGGAAATTGGATTGGAACCAAATGGCCAGAGAGCAGTGACTATATCTTAAGTCAGCTGTATTTTTAAGAATAGAATGGCAGCATGTAAATCAGCACCTCTGAAGCCAGAAACAAGTGAACTTGCGTTGACAGCAATGATTTAAGAGATTTCCACTTTTGTGGGGAGGAGTGAGCAACGTCTCAAGACAAGATTCTCAGTTTTCCTTTCTGATGTTATTCGAAACCATAACTGTGATCATGAAGCTAATGAACCCTAACGGTTAGAGCTGCCATTTTGATAACCATTAAGTATCCACCAACCATTGCAGCTTCAAATTGAAAGGAACCAGTTTAGAAAGTTCAGACACTCTGTGCCAGTACACTTTGGTGGCGTTACACATTCCAGCTGGCCTGGGGAAGCCCTAGGATCCCCCAGAAGCATCTCTGGGATATGTCTTGGAGGAATGACGTTAGTATAACCTTGCTCAGCCTTCTACCATAACTGTTTCTTCTATAAATGTCAGAAGGTGAATGGATGTGTATATGTGCCATAATGCAAGTGCACAGTGTGACACAAGGCATTACTGTGAGACTGCTGTGTGCCCAATGGGAATGGGCACTATTGTCTTTGTGTAGGCCTAATCCATCACCCTGAGGTGTGTTTGTGTGTCTGTGTCAGTCTTTGTGTGTCTGGCAAAGACTGATAAAGTCTGTCCATCAACATGGTTCATCTGACGGCTGTCTGTCAAAGCAGGAAAGAGCTTGGCAGGGATAGATAGTGGCAGCAGTGTATTTGCACACACGCATTAATCAAATGGAAGATTACGACAGTTTAGATGCCGTATGCAATCGTTTTGTCTACAATTGCCAGAAATATACAAATTTACTTGAACAATTATTGTCCTTGTATGGTTCATTTTGCATCTGCAAAGAACTACAGGGGCATTGGATGTGTATTATCGTCCACTTCCTGTTCCTGCCTCAGATTCCGCTGATTTCACACAGTGAAACCATGTGTGAAAGAGATCATGCAAATCTAGCTGCAACCAAAAATAGAAGCTGCATTATATGCGAAAACACACATGCATAGAAATACAATTCACAATCGTTTTACTCCTTTCCTCCATTCCCATAACCCTAGGCTGGTGGGGCCATTGTGTTGTTGTCGAGGATTCACATCATTGTTTGTCTCCCCTTAGCTCTTGTGATCCCCTATAAGAACACCAAGCCCTTTGATTGGACTGCCTGACGTCCAGAGGAGATTTACTCTTGTCATGTATTGATCAGGACCGGAGGGCTGTGTGTGTGTGTGTGTGTGTGTGTGTGTGTGTGTGTGTGTGTGTGTGTGTGTGTGTGTGTGTGTGTGTGTGTGTGTGTGTGTGTGTGTGTGTGTGTGTGTGTGTGTGTGTGTGTGTGTGTGTGTGTGTGTCTTTATGAGCTGGGTTTCTTTTTTTTTTGTTGGGTTCTTTGTGCCTTCTTGTTTATGTGTGTATGGAGACTTTTTTTTTGTGTGTGCCAGCAAACCCTTTTGGCCCCTGCACACGCCCCAGGCTGTAAGCACTGCTGTTGAACTGCTAAACAGTGGCCCTGCATGTAGTGACTACTCCACACACACACACACACACACACACATGAACATGAACATGCACACACTTTCTAGGTACTTCTTTTACACAGAATATTTTGGTTTCTCATCCCCAATGAAAAGTGAAATTGTTTTTGATTAAAAATTGTTTTTAATTTCTTGGATAGCAATAGTGTAACAACATGTTTGCATGTGATTACCTTAAAGTCATAATTTATACCTTCCAAAGAGTTTTGCATTATGACCCATCTCACACCAAGATTTAGGGGACAGTCATTTCAATGGTGCCCGCATAATCTAACGAAATCAGAGCATTTATTTCCTCCCTTTCTGCTCTTAATGTTTTTGAATGGCCCTTTGTTTCGTCATGTGTGTGAAGAGCTTCAGAAGAGGCAAGTTATCAAAGAGGATGTTTTTTAGCTGCTCATTTGATCCCCATCTCCATGCCCTAATCCTCATCCTGTCTAAATTGGCCCTCTGGCTGTAGTGATTGTGGTACGAGCCTGGCTAAGAGCTCTTAACACAAACAGACACACACTCACTGTATTTGAATAGCTTGTGTGAGTGCTGTGGCTGTGGCTGTGGCTGTGTGTGTGTGTGTGTGTGTGTGTGTGTGTGTGTGTGTGTGTGTGTGTGTGTGTGTGTGTGTGTGTGTGTGTGTGTGTGTGTGTGTGTGTGTGTGTGTGTGTGTGTGTGTGTGTGTGTGTGTGTGTGTGTGTGTGTGTGTGTGTGTTTGGTTATGTACCCCCCCTCCCTTTTTTGTCCTTTCCAGCACTGAGAATGAGTGATGAATTCACCCATTAATCTCTGTCTGGATTATTCCAAATGCTGGGTTTAGGTCAATTGAGCACAGCCCTCGACCAGTGACAGTGAATATCTATTAGGCTGTAAATAAAAGACTGTTGGTTAATGAGCTGTGTATTCCTTAAGGGTAAACACAGCGCTCAGATCACCCAAAAAGAGCTAAAGCTTCTTTCCCTTATCAGGAAATGGACTATGGTCATAATTTCTATCTGTCGTTTTGAAATAAAGTAGATGTCCACCAGTGAAAATTATTTAACAGTACTTGAAGTTTAATTTAATTCAGTTTAATGCTGCTTATGCCCTGTCTACACAAAACAAACCCTTTCCTCCGTGGTTCAGCCTCTCGTCCACACACAAGCGGCGTCTAATGTCACTAAAACAGATTTTTCTAAAGTGCAGGTCTCTGTGTATCTGTGTGTGCATGTAAAGTGCAGTGGAAATGATGAAGTCACTGTTTACTTCGTGCATACCCACTGTTGCTTTGTGTCATTAGCATGCACCAGAAACAACAACAATGACGGCTATGTATCTGTTTCTCTATATTTAGTTAACCCTGCTAGGTCTAATTAAAAGTCTGCTGCTACATTTAGCATTACCGCACCACATGGTGATCATTCACAGGTCTCTGCCTCAACCAATATTTCTTGGACCACGGAGTTCTCTGGCGTTTGACGGATCATTGATGTAGACTCTCTCGCCACCTACTGGCCCGGCATGTTTGTCTGAGCGTTTGTCGTTGTGTTCTCGTGTGAACAGATATTTTGTAAAACAGGTAATGTGGATGGAGGTTTTGTTTTTGTTTTTTAAACAGAGAGGTAAATATCGGTTTCAAAGAAAAACTGCAGTGGTGTAGCCAAGGCCTCCGGGAGAGTAAGTCAAAGCCAACTGGACCTGCTCACTTGGATTTAGAAGATATTTCACACTTTTCATTCTTTTGTTGGGTTCAAATCTGCCAATAGTTAATTTATATATATATATATATACAATTGTTTGACCTTTTACTGAACTTTATTATTTGAATATGTGTGGGCTTTGTATACTGTGGTCCTGTCTCATTTAAATTTCTGAATGCCTCCGCGCCGCATGTGTATATTTTTTGTCCATAAACAAACTGCAGCAAACCTCATATACACTAAGCAGCAGGCCTCCCACTACTCCCTCAGCTCTCTCCTGTGAGAACAACCACTGCCTTTCTAAACTGCGGTTGATCCACCTGCATGAAATTAAGATGCTTGAAATTGAGACGTCCTTTGCTAAGCAACATTGTTCATCGCTTTCACATGTTTCTTCTTACGTTTGTGTATGTCGTGTACACAATGTACTTCGTTAAATTGTGCAATGTCCAGGAGTAAGTTGTACTTTTTGTTTGTTTGTTTGTGTGTACTGCAACTTCTCCTGTCTCCAGCCTTCTCTCCCCTGACCACCTATTCCAAGGTCAGCTTTTCAGCGGGCTTACAGGGGAATGATACAGAAGATTATTGCCTCGATCAATAAGCTCAAAATGAAGCAAAGGGGAGTTTACTTTATTGACTTTCTCGTGTACAGTGGCAGTTTTAACATTTAATTGTCTCTCTGTATTTAGAGCAAACTCCCATTTAGTGCCAGACAACTGTGCCATCCCCGGCCTTCCTCGTCTCACTTGCCATTCACTCGGGCACCATTTGAAACAGCCCCTCGTAGCTTAATTATTGACAGTGTTATGCTGCCCTGTTGTACTGTGAGAGACATTCAGCAAGCAAATAAATAAATGAATGTATTTTCAGTAGCGCACTGTCTTTCCCTTCTCTGATGCATGATTCTCTGTTTGTGGAGATTTTAGCAAAACTTGGGGTGTGTTTGATATCAAAGCGCTGTTCCCTCAGCTTTCAATCGACGGGGCAACAAACCCTCAGGTCCATATTCCTACAAGGGAGCGTGAGGCGAAACCGAAGAGAATCTGAGTGTGTCAAACTCAATATTCCTCCATAATGTACTAGGCCTCTCTGGCGCATGCTTGATCAATTTCATTTATTCATCTGTCAGGCAGAGCTATCCCTCTTGTTTTTCCATATCCATTTCATCATCCTCTTCTCTTTTTAATCCTTCTTCTCCTCCCCCTTCAGGCCCTGGCCAATGAAATACTTTTAGACGTTCAAGAGGTCAAGCAGCAGTTGATGAAGAGGAGGAGGTTGAGGCAGGCCAACACTGTGGCAGTGAAAGGCGGCCTCTCAGCCAAGTCGATGATCAAAGCCAAATCCATCGCGGCCTCCATTCTTAATATGTCAGAGAACGATCTCGCGGACATAATGGACACTGATCAGGTAAGGCCAAGGGACAGTCAACAGTTTATTCAACTGCTAACTTGAGGATCTATATCAAGTTTAGATCATGCCCACAGCACTCAACATACCTTTAATAGATTTTCTGTGAGGTAACATTTTTAAAAACGTTAAAAGTTTTCTTACGGTTTTTGCTCAGTGATTGCACCAGAGCACTGGGAAAGAAATCATATCATCAATATTGATTTGTGGCGTTGTGTATCTTTTTTAATAGATAGTCAATAGAGAATAACTGTGGCAAGGAGCAACAGCAACTTCAGCCTCACCTCTGGAAATTGTTGCTTTAGTTTAGCATTGGTGGAAAATGGAGGAAATCAGGAGAAACTTAAGCTCTCTGATCTTAGTTCATTTCACCTTTATCTAATAGTATTTAGCCTCGCTGGAAACTTCTGCCCTGTCTGACCTTCTCTTATTGATGAGTAAATAGACGGGGGCAAGTAAGCAAGGCTGAGCACTAAGTACTGTTCTTAAAGGTGAACCACACACCAAGACATGACCCTAATAAGATGGGAAGTTGCAGTGCAACAAGAAAAGGATGTGGCTTCATGTGTAAAGCCGGTGTTCTTGCTCTCAACAAGATCAAAAACCTGTCAGCACCTGCAGCACCTGTCAACTTGATACAAGATTTATTTGGGCACGAGTTGAGTAAGTACAACTCCTTTCTCATCGGTGAAAGCTGTTGTTGAGCCGAAGATTCGTGCTATTGACTCCAATCTGCCTGTAAAAGTCGAGTTTCACACTCTTTTTCCAACTTGGTGGGTCCTTTCTGCACCATACATCATACCAGCCGTGTCGTCAATTAGCAGCTCCGTGTTACAATCAACCTCCCATCCTCGGGGACTTCCTCCCATCTATCACAGGATGAGAGACGGCGCACCAGGCACTTACTCACACTTGAAACCAATTTTAGCCTTTTGTAGCCCAGCTCCACCCAGGAGATGACAGGACTCTGTTTCTCACTTGACAAAAAGTCCCCCTCATCAGGGCTGAAACCTCGGTGGGAGAAGTCATTCTCTTGTCTTCACCACTCGTTTTCGCTGCCGTATTAATGGTGGTTAACAACTGCTCGGTGCCTTTACATGGCGAGTGGGTTTTTCCTGTTAATTGATAGAACATAGATCACAACATGCACACACCCATTAAATAATTGACAGTTAGGTTAAGAGTGTGATTTTTTTTTTTTAAAGAGTCAGAAAAATAGATAGATCCCAGGAGAAATTATTTCTGTCTGTACTTGCATTTGTTTAAGTGGCTGTCATGGGGAAACAAGAGCGATTTCATATGTGCACTAATTGAAACTCGGGCTGGACTCACTGAAAGAGCTTTGAAAATGTCTTCATATAAGTGTCCTCAATTTGGCATTGCAAGCAGCTCAAAAACAGAAAGGCAGTCTGCAGAGCGCTAACCTCCACCAAGGTCTAACAGTCCCCTTGAATTCAATCAAGCTGCATCACATTCACACACTCATAAATATCAGGTACCTAAATATGCCTGTTTGTTGTATTTTTAACCAAGAAGCATGAATTATTCCCTGGGAAAATTTCCTCATCCACATCTGCACCAAAATTGGCTCTTCCCTGACCCACCTCCCTCCACCAGGCTTTGTGCTGTTCCAATCCAGTTGTTTTTATGTAATCTTGCTTACAAACAAACAAACCAGCATGCAAAACAAACAGAGACTGAAAAACGTTCACGGCAGAGGTAACCAGTTTGAGCTCCACTGTGCTAACGAGTTGTTAGAATTTCTAAAATGGATCTACAGCTGTCCATAGTCTAAACTGTCTAAACAATGTCTTGAGATTTATAATTCATACAGGATTTAGAATTGCGATTTGCCTTAGCTTTTACTCTGTATGTTTTTCTTTATACTTGAGGACATGACATGAGGTTATCAGAATTTCCAGTCCGTCTTCAACAAGCCCAACACAAGTGTATTCATTTATTCACTTGGTTTTGTGTTACCAGTGTGCTGAATGAGAGCACGGGGCTCACTGGGATTGCTTGTACTTCTCAGTTTTACTTTTAAATGAGAATACTCCATTGCCAACCGAGCTACTTTTCTTTGGTGTGCCAGATTTTTAACTTGTCAACGATATTCACAGAAGTTTCCAACATGTGAGGTTATTGGTATTGGTACTTGATTTGGAACTCAATCTGATTTTGAATTTCTGACATAATCAAAATGTTTAAATGTATTATTCCTAGTTATGGTTATTAATTCAGAGGATTACGGAAACAGATGACCTTCGTGTAATTACCACCATCTCTTCCAAAGACTACATCTTTTATTTTCTCCAGAGCACTAGTTTTGGCTTGTTTTTTTGTATTTTTAATTTATTAAATGATTTTCAAGCCTTTTGAAAATAATACAGAAACTTAGAACCGCCTCCTTACAGACTAACACTTTAAAACATACAAATCAATGTAATGGATGCGGATAGATGTATAGAAGGCGTGTAGCTCCTCCACACATGGACCATGCTGCCCACTGTAATGTGCCTCTATCCATTCCATAGCATGCAACTGAGAACCAGGGAGGGCAGCGCAGCTCCAGGCTCCCTGGGCAACTAGTTTTGAAGTTAATGATCCAGATGTAATAAGCCTATAATTGCCAGGCCAGTTTGTTTTGCACCTAATGTTAGATGGAGCGTCCGTGCTTTGTTATATATCTACCAAGGGTGGACAAGCACACCGACTGCCTCTCACGCACACACACTTTTTCACACACAATGTTCACTCCTGTGGGAGGCTTGAAGGCAGCAGTCACAAGTAGACTTTCTTCTCTCACCCTCTTTTTCTCTCTCTCACTAATGTAACAACACAATGCCTCCCCCTTGCTCTCCATCTTCTTCTCAGTTACTCTAAGCACCAGTCACTAATTAGGCACACACTGAAATTAGCCTAGCCTTTGTGCTGTCACCAGGATCACACATGGAGGGCTCCAGGAAGCTGGGGACTGCAATGGTGAAACACGTACTTAAATCCAAATGTGAGTTCTCAAGCCCTTGCCGACCTGGTCATTTGCCCTGTCCAGACTAATGTAGATATATTGCAAAGCCTTTGAGCCTTTTGTCCACAAGCAAACTGAGTTTTGAGTCATTAAAACTGATTTTTTTTTAAACGCCTTCCAAAGAGCAGATTTCAAAACTCAGGTTTCTGAGTATCCGTAAAAACTTGTAAAATAGAGCGTTTGGGAAAAAATGACCTCAGCGTTCTTCTCTGGGATTCGACCATTGACGGATCGTTGATGTAGACTCTATCACCACCTACTGGCACACGCTGCTTGTTTGAGCGTTTGTAGTCCTGAATGTTCTCGTCTGGACGGAAATATTTTCGTGTGGATGGAGATTTATTTTTACATAAAATATAAATTCAATATAAGATCCACAAGGTCATACACACTGTCACACGTACATATATTGTATGCTGTGTTTAAAGCTCTCATGCTCATAAATGAGGTAGTGAAAATATGTTTGCAGATGGATTTATTTTATGATACTGCATTTTATTACATAGGGACATGCAACATGTGTTGTCAGCTGTTGTACAAAATAACTGCACGCATACAGATGATGTGTGATATGTAGAGGAACACTTCCTTTGACCCTCCTCAACATTAACATTGCTAATATTATTCTCACAGGAGGATTCTCTAAAACATAATTGGTCAGATATTTTGTTATTATTACCTGAAAACCAACATTAGTTTGTCTGACTCACATCCATATTGCTATGAATGTTGGGTAACATTAATCATACACTCTGCTAGTGAAGTCGGCACCTGCAGCTGAAGCTGACTCTATCAAAGTTCACATAAAGTCTGCATAAGCCGCCATGTGGACTTGTGGCTTTGGACAGCCCATGCTTCTCCAGACTTCACAGGATTGTCTGTCAGGTCCGTCAGCTTAGAAATGCAGCTGCACACACACACACACACACACACACACACACACACACACACACACACACACACACACACACACACACACCACCCTGCCCTCCCCTCCCCGTGTCCCTGTGAGGTGGTGCAAGGCTCGTCACATCATTTCGAGCAGCAAACACCTGGGGTTCAAAGTGAAGAGGTAGCACATTAGTGCTGAGGTGTACATGGCCATGCAGTCGATCTTCACCCTGTTCATTAGCACTAACAAGGCTACCACTCTGTTAGGTCTTTACATGAGTAGCATGAAAACATATACTGGCTTACCCGGCCACTGAGTCTCCAGAGAAATCTCCTTCAAGGTCCTGGCCGGTGTGATGTTACAATCCTGCCCTAAAGCAGCAGACACACAGGAGAGTGTTACGATACAGTGGCAGGTTCTCTGTAAAAGTCTGAGGCACATGTTGAGTCTTACTTGACTTCTTTGCACAATTCATCCACATACCAAGCATTAATATTAAAGGTGACATAAGCATTCTCTCTAAACATCGGGATGATGTCTATCGGCTCGTGTATTTTCATATTCGCTGTTGTGTTTGCAGGGAACAGAGGCTCGTTCAGAGGGTCCAACAGACCGGGAGTGGCTCGACCAACTAAACCACATCCTGCAGCAAAAGGTGAGTCTCACACGTCTGCAACAACACGGCTCATTCCTCCACGGCTCATTCCTCCACGCCCTCAGTAATAAGAAGTCCTGCCGTCTCACTTCAGAGTAAAATAATTCACCATCCTCCCTTTCGTTGAGGTTGCAGTAGTAGAAATCGTAAGGTGACCAAAAATATGTTGATGGTAACAAAAAGTAATTGACATGGAGCAGTGATAGTACTATACTCAAATCATGCACAGGTAAATGTTTATGTTTACTTATTAGTAATAAATAATAATATTGCTATATTTGACAGTAAAATAGCTTAAAAAGAGATCTTGGTTTATTCTTTTTATTTGCTGTTTCATTTTAGGATTTAAAAATATATTAATATTAAAATGTTGTTATATATAGACTTTGTTAGTGCAGCGTCTTAATTTTCAAGTTTGATTTCTAGTGTTTGTAATTCTGTATCTGTTTGGCATTGTTTTTCTGTAGATACCTATCGTACCAAACATTTGAACTGCCCCTTGCCGATATGCTCTGTCAGTCTTTAGGATAGAAACAACTGGATACCAGTTTCACCCATATTAAGTAAATGGATGATGAATTTTAGTTCCCACCCAAATGTGTCCTGCTCCAGGCTCTGAAACAATGATGCAAAAGATAAAACAAAGAAAAGCAACTACATCCTCACTGTGTGTGGGTCTTGGTGAGCACATCCACTCATCTGTGAGTGCTCTGCTGGAGCTTTACTGGAGTGCTGTCAACGTCTGCTCGCTGTGATATGTGTATGATTGAGAGTGTCGAGTGTGTGTGTGCGTGTGTGTGTCTTGTCTGTGTTCTTGTCAGCGGCTGCCGCAGGCACTCATGCGTCGCCTCCGCACCACGACACACACCAGACACTGTTCTCTTGTTCCCCAGATCTTCTTCTGACCTTTCCACCTTCCTCTCCCCCTCCCACACTAACACACACACACACACAGACACACACACATACACACATACAAAACACTACTGAATCCATGTTTTTCCCTTCTAGCTGGACAGCTCTCAGTCCCTGTTCTCTGTCTCTCTCTGCCATCCTCCACTGTCCCGCATTCCTCTCTTTCTCCCTCTCTCTTTCTCTCTCTCTCGCTCTTTCTCTCTTCTCCCTCTCTCTCTCTCTCTCTGGCTCAGACCCCGAGGCAGCTTGTTAGTGGGGAACTAAATATTGATTTGGCGGGCCTGTCGATGCCGGGAGAATGAGCTAGTGTCCACCAGAGACCTCGGCACCAGCAGCCTGCTATCGACGTTTTCCGTGGGCAGAACAGGGGTGGTGGAGGACGGGGGGGGCTGCCGGAGCTGGTGCGGGGCGAGGAGGAGGAGAAGAGCGGAGTATGACAAGGCTGAGACTTGCCCCCAGGTCCCTGTGGGGACCGCTGGGACCACCGCAGTCATCCCCCCTCACTGAAACAGACTTTTTCTATCCCCCTTTCAAGTCCATCTTGTTCTGTTTTTTTTGGGGGGGTGGGGGGGTGGTATTTATTTATTTATAATTTTTTTCTTCTCTTTTCTTAACTTGCCTTTTCCTTGCTCTCTGGTTTTTAAAAGACTACTGTCATATCAGGAGGACGTCTTGCTCTGTCCTCTTCTCTAGCTGTTTTATTTCTGACTTATTTTAGCTTCTGGAACTTGTTCAGTTTAGGTGGATCTCTTACTGTGACATTTTAAAAACTGCTTTGATAATAATATGTCTCCTCAGGACGTCTGCTGATTCTGAGAAGCCGGCGTTTTCTTAGTGAGGGGAAAAGACTTCAAGAACTATCATACTGTGCCCCCTTGATTTCTCTACTCTCTGTCATAGCTTATGAAAGGCTCACCAAGCAGAACATCTGTGAAGTGGAATGGCCCGGCCTGTCACCCTGCCTGTGACACTAATAACACACTCCCCTAATAATGATATGATCTTACCCCTGAGCTGCACTCACACACTCTTCTTTGGCTAAAAAAGACAGAGACAGAAATAGACCCAGTGAAAGGAAAGATGAGAGAGAGATCCATGTCCTTAACTGGCTGGCTGTCACTGAAAGAGGATGAGGTTGTGTCCATCTCTGTGTGTATGTGCGGGTATGTGTACCCACTTGTGTGTGTGCACACTCACGACAGCCTCATCTTGTCACTGTCAGTGCCTAATGGAGCTGCCAGTGGGACAGCACTTTATTATCTCAGTGGCCCTGTCAATAGCAAACCCATCACTCACTCTGTGTCGTATCTCTGTGTAAGTGTGTGTATGTGTGAAAGACCAGAAGAGTGGTTTGTGTGTATCTGTATGTGGACTATTGTTGGCCATCACTGTCATCCACTGCCACATGTCAACGTAACAAGAGAAACTTCCACGAGACGCTGGCAAACTAGTGTGTTGTGTAGCGATGCGGTTGTATATATGTTGAGTTACGGATCCTTTCATGCCAACGAAGTGGCATAGATTTCCGGAGGCCCCTCACCGCTGCCCCACATGTCCACTCAAAACCAAATGAAACATTGCATTCATTTCCTCGTCTCTCACCTCCACTGGTGAGTTAATGAAATCAAACCCTACGCCTCTCAGTAGAGAGCCACCATAAGCAGCGCTCCATGGTCAGGATCGAGGGACGGTGCTATCTAATAATCATGAGCAGGCCAGGGGGTGCACTGTATGGCTCCACAGCAACCCGCCATGAATAAGGCCAGCAGTGAAGATGGAGTGTCCATGTGGGCCGTAGGGTCCAGGCACCGACCCGGGGAAGCATTGATTTAATTGCCTTTGGTTTATTTGTGGAGTCCTAATTATTGACTGGAGGTAGAATTTAATGGGCCAAGTCTTTATGAAGACAGGGAAATGACTGGCTTCTGCTGCTGGCCAATAATGAACAGGAGGAGCATGTGCATGCAAGCGTGTGCACACGCACGAGAACACACACGTTCCCCCCAGATCATTTTTCAGACTCATTTTGTACACACACGTACCCATCTCAAGCCTCATGACAGCATAATAACATTTAAAAAGTCATTGACTCTGTTGATTTCTTTATGAGAGGACAGTGGTTTGGTTTACTAGTATGGGGTGACGCTGAGGGCCAGCTAATATTTACTTCACAATCACACCCGGGGGAGACGTACAGGCATCACTTCTTATCAGCCTCCAAACTATAACAAGCAGGCAAACATAACATTAAGACACTAGTGGAGACAGGCCGGACCAATCTGGACTGGACACGTAATAAAACATCAGAGGTGTTAATGGATGGACCACAGGGCTGAAATGATTGTTGTAATTTCTTTCCTTATTGAACGTTGGGGGGAGGTCGCTGTAGCTCCGTTAAGGACATAGTTTTTATGATGTTAAATAACAGACTGTATTGAAGTCACTTCTTGACAAAACCTCGCTCCACGTTGGCACTTCTCAGGGCATTACATCATTAACCCTCGGTATTAAACACAACAAAGCCTCAGCACTTGGCGCCTCAGAAAGTTTCCCATTGTTGTTGGTGCTGTGAGAGTGAGGGGAAGTGCGTTGTGTTGTGTTGTGTGGCTCATTATGCCTCCGTAATGACAAGGAACGGCTCGGAGTCCCACACTTCTCTCCGAAGGAAAGTGACTCTAATTAAGCCTCATTTAATGATTGAGCTAATTAAATCAGCCACTCTTTTTTTTGTCTGTGTAAGTGTGTTTGTATGTGTGTGGAGGGGACTCGAGCTGAGCCTTTGTACTGTAAATATGTCACTGGAACAGCGGCGGGGGCCTGGAGGAGGGAGTTCCCTGGAGGAGACTGGTGTTAAAGTTCTTGTTAATGGTGTAGCACAGCGTGACTTATTCAGGGTGTTTAAATCCATATAAATAGAAACAGCACACGTGTGTTGGTGCTGTTCCTTTGCCATTAAAGGGTCATTACTTAACCAGGCAGACCGCAGTGTGGCAAACGGTTCAGGACTCTAGATTGGCTTTGAATAAGCCACGTGAATAATATCATTATTTCTTGAGGTGTGATGCTATTTTGGAGCTTTAACGTGGCTGCCAGTCTGATTGCACCCAGGGGTCATTCTCTGGAGCACAGTGGACTCTTAAAGTCAACACATAAAGAGGATTAATGTTCACAGCTCCTCACTGAATAAATGGCTGGTTCTGGGACATTCCCTTATGTCGCTGAACAAACACCTTTTTCCCTCCGTCATGTTTTTGTATGTGACAGTTCGCTGTACAGTCACGGCCACTTTAGTGGATTGTCCCTGCTTCCAGTACATGAGCCGCACGGTTATTCATGGCTGTGCTCTCGATTGCTAAATTCTACCAAGAGGTTGCATCTGTTTTGTATGGATATCACCTTTCTATATTTACACCCCGCTTGTGTCTGGATCACCTCATTTTCACACCTAATGAGTAGGAACCTGAAACAAAGACCCGGTGCTTCCCTGTGTTTAATCTAGGGTGTATTTAGGTCAGATCCCTAACAAATGCATGTTGCGCACTGAAATGATGTTTCCAAACAACTTATCAAGAAAAGGAGAGATTTTTAATTACAGGTTTTGTGGCCCCAAGTGTCCAATTCCCTTTCATATCAGTCTCTAGTGGCCTAAAGGGAGAAAGGAGAGGGATCTGTTCCGCTGCAGGGGTAGGTAATTACGCAGGAGAGGGAGAGAATAGACTTGTCGGTGCTTTAGTGGGTTTTCTTACCTGAGCCCCTTTTTGCAAATGTGACATATTCATTATCGGAGATAATCAAATGCAAGACTTTTTAGTATAGTGCCTTTGTGCTCTGGCATCTTCTTACTCTATTTATCATGTTGTTGTTGTTTTTGTTATTCCCCTGTATCATAAATTTGATTTTCAAACAAAAGTGAGAAGATCAAAGATCAAAGAGCTGCTTTCCCCTCTGTGATAAAACTACTGTTACTACTTCTCCCTCACCTTGAATAGTGGCCTAGATTGAAGACGGCTCAGCAGCCAGGGACTGAGATTTATCACAGGAATCTATCAGCACTTTGAAAACACTCTAGTCATTCCACGGAAATGTGACACCTTGTTTTTTTACAGCTATTATGAAATCAAGCAGGAGCGTACATCTTTGTTTATCACAACATTTTGAAGGTGCACACTCCTGTAGGACTTTAAAAGGACAGAAACATCGCTTCTGCAGTATAATACATCCACCCTAATTATATATGGCTGTTACAATTGATAATGTGGCGACACTCAGTAGTTATTTACTGAGCAGATGCAGAAATTTGGGTGATGTACACCCTCATGTCTCTTTTGGACTCTGAATCCCCCTCCCCTCGTGTTCCTACTCATTTAGCTCTCCGACCGCCTGACACGATCTCTGCAGCTACACACAAACTGGGCCAATGCGCTAACTCGTTCCAAGGGAGAAGACAAAAGAGCTGGAATGATCGATCTTTAAGGAAAAAAGAAAGTTGATGTGTAATGCCACTACCAGACAATGGTCACTGGAGTGCTGCAACTTTGAGCTGCTCCTCGCCTTGAGGAGTGCCCCAGGCTGTAGAATAGCAATGTCATTTAATTGGCTCATAAAAACACATTTTGCTTGCAGCCCCTGTCCTTGTCTTGGCACACACACACACACACACACACACACACACACATATATGTATAGATGATATACACACCCTGTTTCAATGGCTTTACTCGCCAGATCCCTTCTGAAACGTGTTCATGAAATCCCACCTAGACAAAAGGTCTGCTCTGCGGGGCCTGTTGAATAGTAATGGGTGTGAGTTAGCATGGCTTAATGCTATAGTAGCTGTTTCAGTGTTGCCAAAGGGGACAGGACCTCTTGCAAAACAGTGGTAGTGTTGCTCAGTGCCGGTGTTGGCGAGGTCTGCCAAAGGGGACAGGGGGCCTGACTAAATCAGCTGTAGCATAACATTACTGCCAGTTCCTAACGTCGCCTGAAGCAGCCCAGGGGATCAGGTAGAGCAGCTGCATCACAGCTCTCCTCCAACCACCCTGCAGGGGATCTGTCCCAAGCAAATGTGGCCGTTTAATGAATGGCAGCGATGGTGTCTTGATTGTGAGTTTGAATGCTTGTGTTTCCTCATGCCAGAATCTAGGGATGTGTTTCTAAAGGTTTTGATTTGTCATGAAGGAGTTTGGACGGGTACCCACGTATTTTAAGGCGTTGAGACAGTGATCATGAACTGCAGCTCAACTGTGGTTGGAGACTACCATCTTTCTTTCTCTTGCTTCCTGTCATCTCCCTACTGTCTGTGATAAAAGCTTCCATCCATCCGTTATCCACACCGCTTATCCTTTTGGGGTCGTGGGGAGCCGGAGCCAATCCCAGCTGACATTTGGCAAGAGGCTGAGTAAACCCTGGACACTATGCCAGTGTATCGCAGAGCTGACATATAAACAACCATTCACGCAGTTTAGAGTCTCCATCTGACCCAACCCCGAGCTGCATATTTTTGGACTGTGAGATGAAGCCAGCGAAAAGCCCACGCTGACACAGAAATAACATCCAAACTCTGCACAGAAAGACCTCAACCCAACTGGGATTCAATCAGCGTTAACCGCCGCACCGATCAAAAAACATAAAATGCCCCGAAATACTTCGGGCATTTTAAAGTTGATTGAAAGTTGAATGTTTTCTGTCAAAGTTTTATCAAGTCGTACTCACGATGGCCTTATCTAGATCATGTTTACCTGTTAGCGTTGTTTACCCATATCCCCATATTTGTACTTTTAATGATCCAGTCTCCCACTTTCCGGTCCCATGGAGCCTTGTGTTGTGGCTGTGTCTCTATTTTAGTGATAGTTGTTTGCATAGTTAGTGGCTCTAAGTGCAATTAGCTGATCAGGAAATTGTGTGTATGTGGGTGTGTATGTGTGTGTGTGTGTCTGTATGTGCGTGTGTCTTTGTGTGTGTGTGTGTGTGTGTGTCTGTCTGTGCGTGTGTGAGACAGAAAGAGAGAGTTTTCCCAGATGGACGGCAGCAGAGGGAGATATCTCAGCAGTTACTCCAGTGTAGTGGTTCTCTGTGGAATAGCGCTGTGTGTTTGATGCATCCAGTGCTGCTGGAACTGACTCCCCACTGTACAACACATGCTGCACACACACACACTTTAACACTCACTTCCCAGCACACAGGGCCTTGTGTTCCCATATCCTGTTACCTTTAATGAAGAAGAGAGAGGTGTCAAGGGGGCGGGAGGCCTGGGCGAGTGTTCCTATGTGCACGTGGGTTTCAGAGGCTCTTACTCTGCAGCTGTATTGGAAATTGATAAGTTGATGGTTTCAAATCACATCACAGTGCTTTTCGGTGTCCTTAAAAGATGTCAGCCGCAGACCTAATACCAATATGTGTGTTGTGAGTTTGTGTTAATCCGAGCACAGCAACACGACACCTTGCATTTCCCCCCTTCCTTCCTGGAGATGTTAAACAGTAAAGTAAGTTATATCGCTATCTTCACTCTGGCCCGTCCACTTCTCATCTCAGGCCATGTGCTTTGGACAATTGCTCAGGGAATTAATTTATTTCCCTCGCTCAGCGAAGGCGCTTGTAAAAAGGCACACAACTTGAAGTGAATATTTATGGGTGATATCGTAAGAATGCCTCCCTTTGATCAGGCGTCCTAATGACCATAAAATCCTTGTGTTGATTCAGGAGGAAAAACTAAATTAGACTGAAGTCTGAGGAGAGACCCGCCCACCTCTTTATCTTCACCTTTCCTGCGTTTGCACGACAACAATTAAGAAAACACACAAAAAGTACCTTCATGCTCAACATGTTTCATCCTGTATGATTAAGTGGACATCAGCTCTCCTCCACTTCCCTCCCCTGCTCAGATAGAATTCAGTAAACACAACAAGGTCATAAATGTCTCCAGTGATGCCTCGACTGATTCTATATTTTTATATCTGTTAAAAAGTGACAAACTTAAAATTCTGCTGAAGGTGTGCTGCGTCAAAACAGGCCGTGTTAAAATCTTTATTAAAAAGACAGGCTCACATTTCAAAGCGAAAATATGATCCAAGTTATACGTTTATGTTTCCTTTTCCTAAACATTGTTCTTGGTACTGAATGTAGGCTCATGAAGAGAAAAAGGAGAAGCCAGAGTTAAATTTGTCACATGTATAAACATAATATATATGTATTATGTATATGTATATATATATATATATATATATAAAATAATCTTATATGTGGCCATTTGAGTTTTCAAAATAATGTGGGGATCTTTCAAACTTACTACAGGTTTAGTACAAAAAAACTGATTTCTAACGTCCCCTTGTTGAGCTGCAGGAGAGAGAGAGTAACAGAAGGTTGTAACTTTATAGATACTCCCCTGATCGACTGTATGGAACTGATGGAACTGAACCTAAGAGGGAGATAGATTTTCTTACAAAGGAATCACTCAATGAATTAATCAGACAGTTTGACAGGAAAAACAACAACATTTGTGTAAATGTACATAAAGGCTTGTGAATGATTCTTTATGTCAGACTGGGATAATTTGTTGGAATCCCCCTTCCGGCCGCAGGTCCACCTCTGGTTTCAGGCCTCAGCTGCACGTCCTCTCCTCTTTCTTCCCTCTTTCTCCGTACATCTGTACTATCCATGAAGGCAAGAAAAAGTCTGGAGAATAACTTAAAACAGGTCAGAGTAGAGTGTGAAATGAGGAGTTGAAACTACTGCTGCGCAGCCCGATTTGTGGATTGCTTCGTCAAAGCACTCAACGTGAATGGTCCCTCAAAAGTTTCACGAGTCCTCAAGCCCCATCCTAGGTTCTCTTCTTCCACAAAACAACACATAAGCTCTCTGAAAAGCCGCCGGGTGTCAAACATCTGACCCTTTTTTTTTAATAGTTTCTGTGTCTTCCTCATTTTCCTCTAACCCGTCTCTACCGCCGCCCCCACACCCCTTTTCTATCCTTCCCCTCCCCTGCAGATCCCCTCTGCCGGCCAGCTAATGGAGGCTGTGCGTGTGAAGATGAAGGAGAGGAAAGTGCTGACAGAAGAGCTGGCCACGCTCGCAACACCAGTCAGCGAAAAAGCCTGACTCCCTGGGCTGAGGCTGGGAAAACTGTCATCCTCTTCTTTTTCTGCCCTCCCTTCTTCTCTCCCTCACTGGTTCCTACTCAGTGGGAGGTGGGCTGAGCCAAGCTGAGCCGGGGAAGCAGAACCAATATTTGTGAGAAAAGCGCTGTCGACTCACTCTGGGCCACTGGCGCAACACAGCAGCCCGGCTTTTGTAAATGAGCCCTCGACATCTGTGTTAGCCCTCAATGCACTATGTCTATCAGACAGGGCCCTTTAGCGCCAAGCTAATTTACAGTGCAGCCACTCTCCCCCACTCTCAACACAGACCTGGGGTGATAAGGCAAATGCTTACACTAATGTTTAAGTGAGACTTTTTTACCCTCTTTTACCTCTCCCCCCTAATTTATTTGGCAACTCAAGGACCTAAGGGTGCAGGGACTTGACCTAGCCATGCCAAGTCGACACTTTGAGAAAGTCAAGTGCAGCACAGAGCAGAAAGAGGTTACATCCATTTATCAGACCTGATTGCTCTGCTCTCAGAGACCCCATCGATGATTGGAGTATTTATTTCTGATGCTAATTAACTCTGCTTGAGAGGCTTGAAGCTATATAAACTGTTATCTTTTCTGTGATGGAGCAGTAGGGCTGCTTAAAGGGAAAATAATTTTGGAGAACAGAAACTATTTCACGAGAGAAAAAAATCTTAATTTCGTGGGGGAAAAAGGGGAAAAAGTCACAAAATTGCAAGAATAAATTTGTAATTTTAAGAAAATAAATGGAAAAAAACACTTTTGGAATTTAAAAGTAACCAACGATAACTTTACAGTCAACTACTTCCAAACAATTCATCGTCCACTAAAGAAGCAATTCTCTGAAGGTCATCCCTCAGAATAGACACTTAGAGACTTTCGTTTGTAAATTTAGTTTTTTCCCCTGTTATATAAAAAACTTAATTCCATAAATATCTGATATTGTTTTTCCTTTACTGGTCTTAATATTCCATTGTACATTTCTAATCTGTACTTTTTCTACTGATACTGTTATTGTGAATTGTGCCAATCGCTTTGTTTAGAAATAAAATCTCTTGATTTTCAAATAAAGCTCAGTTCCCTTCTTTCCTGTCCACACTGTGTTATTGTGGTGAATTTCCGGATCTGGTCTAAACTCTCTCCTGTGCTCGGTTGGTTCCAGCGGTTCAAAGGACTGTCAGTCAGTGTGTGGTGGGGACCGAGGATCTCTGGTGGACCGCGGGGGTCCTCAACCTCTCTCATGATTGACAGCTGACTGTTGGCATGGATCCTGTCTGCAACAAGTGACCCCTGCTGTTGACATCATTAACAAGGGTCCACACGAGCACTCACGCAGCTCAGCACAGGGGTGTGTTAGAGGAGCGGTTCCATCCTTGACATATCTACCTCCGACGCCTTTTATCTGTTTCCCTTTTCCTCCCTCTCTTATTATTCATTTTGAATATTAAACCATGATCCTGGTCTCCTCTGTCCTTGAATCGGCTTCCTACACAAGAGACCTCACACTCCTCCCTCCGTATCATCCCTTTATTTTTTTTAACTCCCTTCTTTACCTCTTCTAGCTTTTGTTTTCCTCTTTACCACTTTCCCCCTTTCTTTTTTTTTATAATGTATAATTAACTATGGTGTGAAGAATCCTCCATTCAGGAATTAAAAAGAAATAATTCCACTTTTTAATCCCCCCTCCCTTCTCAAATATATGCTAATGATGTCGTTTTCCTTTATCTTTTTATAATAAAGGATTAGGCCAGGACTGTCTCTCGCTGCAACTCGGGGACCAATTTAGCCGGGATCCAGGAGAGACAAACCCTGGTGGTTAATTACCATTCATTAACATAGTTTGCATCTTTTCTTCTTCTCCAACACCCAAGAGCCAGCTATTGTCAATATTTGTCCCATATAAATTTCGGCATTATTTTTTTTTTTTTCCCAGTCACTGTCCTCCAGCATAATGTGGCTAATGACAAACATTAATAACTCAGAGGAATCCGGTGGCACAGCGGGTATAAGAGACAGAGGCTTCGGTGCAACGCAAATTATCCCAGAGCCCCCCCACCCCACCCACCCCCCTCTGCCGTCTGACTGTCTGTGTTTCTCCCTCTCTCTTCCTTTAAGTGCGTAATGCATAGTCAACATGTTTCCGGCCTTGGCTGACACACTCATGCTATTTCTATGACATATTCAAATGCGGGCCCCCTCAGCTGGTGCTCCCTGGGGTTTAATTAACCTGGCCTTGCCTTTGACGCTCCCTCAGTGAAGACGTTAAAACAATCTTGAAAACACCCTTCAAACATCCACCCTCCAACATACACACACACACACACACACACACGTCTCACGCTAGGTGCTGTGTATGATTCATCTAGTTTTTTTTTCTGTCTGTGTAGGAATGGCGTGCCGTGCCCTTCTTTTCTTCCCCTTCACTCTCTCCTTGTCTTCCACCCTTCTTCTCTGGTGCAGCTCTCATTAAGCGAGGTCTCCTGTGGGAATTACTTTGATCAGTAGTTCCAAATTCAAAGTTTTCCTCCCTTCCTCTTTTATTCCCTCCAACACAATCGACTTGGTGTCATTTTGTTGCCTCCGTCTCTTTTTCTTCAGATCCAACTTTCACGTACACTTTCTTTCCGCAGAGTCCTGCAGGAGATTGCTCCTGGAGGGGAAGGGGAAGGGGAGGTCAGGGGTCACGGGTTGACTCTGGGGTCGATTGATGATGGGTTTGTGTTTTGTGTGTCCCAAGGCTTTTGTGTTGAAGTTCCCTCTCTTTCTGAGTGTGCGCCACTTGGGTGGGAGACTGGTCACCCGGCTACAAAGAACAGTCGGAGCGATAACCGAGAGTTTCTGCAGCCTCCATCTGATGCACAATTAGTCCTCGCAGATCCCTCAGAACTGCCTCTGGTGATTTCCTTTACTTCACTGACACAGATTCACACCCTGGCTACCGCTGCCAATTCACCAGTCTGCTTTGATTTCTCACGCAAAGACACTTGGCACACAAAAAACACAAGGTGGTTGTGACACAGCCAAATGTATTTTTGACAAATGAATAATGCATCTTGTTTACAGCTCTGATCCACAGAGAGCCGCTTTGGTAACAAGAGGTAGATGCTGTTTACAGTGTGTACGACAGAAATCGCAAGAAATTTAAGGAGTTTAATGAGAAAATTGCCAAATTAAAGACAGGAAGGGAATCTCCCTCTCCTGATGCGCGCATGCTCTGTATACAACCTCATTGATCTCCACTTGAACAAGTCCCTCATCCTCTTCCGCTGCACTCCAGACATGAAACGGCAGCAGATTATGGGTGGATGCGGCCTGCCGTGGGAAGCTGGGGAGCAGATAAAAAGGCCAGCCACTCGGGGACTAAAGCTATGTTTTGATGCTTTGTGATAAAGCAGAGGCAGAGAGTGAGAGGAAGGGGGGAAAGTTCCAGGATCCATCTGTAACTTCTCCACTTCACAGGGAAAGAGAAGAGGTCTCCGATTTTGCTGGACCCCTCTGCCACTATCTGTGTGTGGTCATACATATAAACATTATCCTTTGTACATTTTTGATTTGTTTCTTTCTCTTTGTCTTGTCCATCGTGACCACTCTCTTCCTGCCCTTGCATTCTTCTTTGGCACTTGCACTTCTCCCTCTCTCTCTCTCCGTCCCCCTGGACTGTCCTAAGCCTTGCTCATGGCAGCCGTCTCTCTAAAGCCATGGCCTGAGCTCCTGGGAAGGAGAAAAAAGAGATAGAACGGGAGAGTGAGAGAGGGGTTGATCTGGTCTCTAATCCACCTCTTCTCACAGCGTAGGAGGGAAGCTGCCGTGCTCCACATCACCTCAGGGAGAAGGGACTCTCTGGAAAAGTGTGACCACCTGAACCCTCCAGTGTTCTGATGACTAATCTGGGATGTCGGTGCAGAGACTGTGGCTCTTAATATCCCAGATAAGTCAAACTCTCAATGTTAGGGGCATTGTGTGGTTGTCTGGGATTTCAGGGTTTTTGTCTCCTGAGGTTCAGAGTCCATCAGTCGACAAACTACCCAGAGTGCCGTTGTGCTACGTGCACTCACAACGAAAACAAACGGCCATCAGTATCAGTCCTCATTGGTCCTATCAGTTCTGAAAGCAGGCAGCCATCCTTTGTTTGCTGCTCCAGCATATAAAACAACACCTCAGTCTGTGGTGGATAGCGCCTCAAAGCACCTCTCCACCTTGACTAACTTTTCCAAGCGCTCATTAGCGGACTGGCTGAAGTTTGGAGGGTACGAAGCGGGCTGGCAGATTACCCCCTGTAAAGTAGCACACCTCAGGTAATCATACTAATGAATTCAAGCACACACACACACACTCACCCACCCCTCATCCCTTTCTCCTTTTCTCCTTCTCCCTGCACTTACTTTTCTCCCTTTCTTCCACAGTGGCGGGTCGGCGCAAAGAAGTGCCAAACAACAAAGAAGTGTTTGTTTGCATAATATTAGCACCGCACGCAGTGGCGGGGGCCTGACTGCAGGACTGACTGGAGGCTTCCCATGAACACAGGTGGAGCAGGGCGAGCATCACTGGGACCAATTAGAGCAGAGCACAGGTACATTAGCATGTTTGAGTGGAGCGGGCTGGCGTGGGGATTGCCGGGCCTCGTGAAACACACACAAACACACGACGGCGGTCTGGTGTGCGTTAGTTGTTGGTCTCCAGCGACATGACTGGCATATGTGTGACAAATGACCCCTGGTCCGCCGTCACAGTGAATCCTCCCACACACGGCACACCATCGCAGCCAGTTGTTCGGGGCTTTGTTAATGATGAACTATAAACACAACCATTTTTCGAATGTTTAAAGGATTAACATAAAAAAAAGGGAGATGTCCGTTTCTTGTGGGGTTTTGTTTTAACAAGCAGTGAAATGTGAATCGCATGTTTGACAGATGCAGACAGTGCGAGGCGAGCAGGTGCTGATGAGCATAAAAAGAGGCTGTTGTTCTCGGTAAAATGACCGTGGTAAATGGAGGGTTAACAATAACCTAAACAATTCATTGAGATAATTAAGGATCCCAAGGTTTTCCCGAAGCCCAGGGTTTAGCTTTTTGCCCCTTTCCTCTAAACCTCCACAGGAGGAGGCGTCCTGAGCAGAGCTGGACTGAAGAGCCTCCTTTCACCGTGGCCGAGGAGCAGCCGTCCTTCTAGGTCCTGCAGTGTCTGAGCTTCTGGCTTTACCTGTTTCCAAATAATGACCCCAGACCCCGTGCAAGCTCCAGAGGCCACTAGTCTGCTGGTGAACTCCTTCACAGTCACTGAGTTCATAGGTGATGGTTGAAAGGACCACAGTTGGGATTTAAGAGAATTTTTGGCTGAAATAAAATTCATTTTTCTAATTATATTCATGATTATGTTTTCTCTAGTGCATAATTATTCGTAAATACAAATCATTGTGTTTTCATTAGTTCAGAATGAGTCCCGGCGTATCTACAGAGGTAGCAGGTCCTCGTCCACAGAGCCTGTCGGACACTGTCCTGTTTCTACAGAAGCCCGGAGCAGACAAACCAAACACGGGCTCGAGGGAGGGCCTCTCGTGTTTTTATAGGAATGTTTAGACCAGAGCACTGGAAGAATGATCTGCCAAATGGAAATGCAAATACTACAACTGAAAACCTCCTCTAGAGAGCTGGTTCTCTAGATACAACTGGGGTCATAGAGGTTAAACTATTCAAGCTGCATGTATGTAGAATGGAGTTGGAATAATCTTACGATAAAAATTCATGGTTTCACTTACAGGATTTACTGGGAATATAGGTTAACATGAACCAGTTGTTGTATGAACGTTAGAAGAGCAGTTTGCAATAAGCAGATTCTTGGTAACAGCGTCTTTCACAAATAATGTTATTTGAGTTTCAAATCAAAAATAAAATGTCAATTTGGTGATCTTATGACTGCTGATGATCTCATTAGATTGTAACCCCCCCCCCCCCCCCCCCCCCCCAGTCTAATTGAGAGCTAGCACTTGTGAGTCTATAGCCTTGCCGCCCTGAAGGAAAACGGTGTGTTTCCCCCTCAGGTTGGACATGAGCTGCTAGGAGGGAAAGATGGAAAATCGGAAGCCTTTAAGATTACGCAGAGTGGTTCAGAGGGAAGTCTCTCTGCAGGACCCATGCAACATGGCGGCATCACAGGGGCCAGTAGTGCCCCGGAGGCCCTAGAAGGTGCTTCAAGGTGGCTGGGCGTCAAGGGAGGAGGACCTGGGTGAGTCAGGTGCACGTGGACACAAGCCAGGGCCCGACAAGGTCACCTGGGTGAGGGAGAGGTAGGGCGAGAGTTAGGGAGAGGGAGAGGGTGAGAGTTAGGGAGAGGGTGAGAGTTAGGGAGAGGAAGAGGGAGAGGAAAGTCCAAAGACCCAAAAAACCCAATTACCCCAGAAAACATCACATGACTGATGACATTGCAAGAATATGTTTGAAGTCTATCATTACTATTTACCACAGTACAATGTACAATAGAAGGAATCAGGATATCAGTGTTCCATGTGAAAACGCCCCCTCTCTGTACATGAATGTGCTACTGATGTGTGAAACAGAAACTCCCACCGTCTCAGCACTGATGACCAAGATGAGACCAGTGGTGGGTGTAATCAAGTTAATGGCAACAATCTCATCTTTCACTGGAGCTCAGCCTCCGTCTGTCTGTGCGGCGCAGGTGAGATTCATCGTCTCCTGACTTGAGACAAATGGACGCTCACCCCGGGCCACGCACACGCACGCACCGGCAGCTCACTGAGCCGTGGGGCCGAGCACTTCATCAGCGCTGCTCGCCGAGGCCAACGAGAAAGAAAACCGAGCAAAGACAACTGCACTCAGGTCAGTTTGATGTATCGCTCATACTTCCTCTGTTCAGCAGCTGCTCAGACAAAGTGGATGTTTGAATGCAAAGTGCTGCCACAGTGCATCTGATGAAGCCCTGTCTGGATGTTTATCTCTGGGAGTAATGCACCTCACTGGGTTCTGCTGTTTATCATCAGTGCTGCATCATGTCTGACCACTAGATGGTAGCAAAACTTCATAGTTTGTCATTGGTATCACACATCACTAAGCTGTGGACAGACACATAAAGCTATAAAGCATACACAAATAAATATAATAGCATTTGAATCAAATAGAAAGAAAGAAAGTTTAACTTCAAGATGTTATACTCTTGCCATAGATCCACGGCCAATGGTGACGTCAGCTGTGTGTGATTGGAACTGGGACCTAAAGGAAATGATGTCAGTGGCACGTGTTCAGGTTGGCCTTTTGATGTTCTGCTGAAAGTGCCATGTTTTGTTTGGTGTCTTGTTATAGATCGATCCACGATAGAAAATCCGGGTTTTCTTTTTCCATTCATTATGTCTGGCTGCATGTTGAGACATTCACCAGAGGATGGCGCCACTACCATCACAAATGTTCCTCTCGCTGTTAAAGCAGCTGTCTTGAGTTCATGCTGTGTGAGAGTATTATCTATTTGTTAAGGTGATGTGTGTGTGTGTGTGTGTGTGTGTGTGTGTGTGTGTGTGTGTGTGTGTGTGTGTGTGTGTGTGTGTGTGTGTGTGTGTGTGTGTGTGTGTGTGTGTGTGTGTGTGTGTGTGTGTGTGTGTCTGTGTGTGTGTGTGTATTTATTCACTAAATACACACACACTCACATCTTGTACATTCCTCCCAGTCCACTTTGCGTTGAGCAAGCAGCTGCAGGAACATGTATAGCTTTGCATTATGAAAGTGAACATACACTAACATTGTTTACACACACTGTGTACACATTTCTACACATGTTAGTAACGGTAGTTTTTTACAATGTACACACTCATGTGTGTACATCTCATCACCTACATATCAAAAGAAATGACTGGATCAAGGGTTTACTTAACATTTGAAACGAGGAGGTGAATATAATAATATAAGTTTTAGAATTATAATGAAACCTTCCATAACTGTGCTATATGTATAATGATAATGGCTTCATATTTCATTGATTCTTTAGTATGTTTCCTTCATCATTGCCTCCTTGAAAACACCTTTCATTTATTTTTTGGACATGATAATAGGCAGGTTGGTGGACGTGTATCAGAGGCCATATGCGCTGCGTCTCTGGCTCTCTTCCCAAAATCCTCCCACAACAATCGACCGGCCATCTGGCGCCGAGGGGCTGAGCAGACAAGTGTGTGCAGGTGACTTCTCAGCCTGGAGTCAGAGCCAGAGCTCGCACCTGTCCAACGCTCATGTAGTCGCTTAATCGTCTGTAGAAGAAATTTGCTGCTGCACATTAACTTTAAAATCGCTTGTACGAGTTGTTGTTATTAGATCCAGTTTTACTATTAGTGTGTGTGCAGAGCAAATGTCCACGATCCCACTGAATGCCACAAACTCCCATTGAATGGGTCTGGACATTAAGCATATTGCCCCATGTTAGACTGTAGCTTCTTAGTGCCAACGCCTTTTATGCTATTACGCACCAGCCGTGGTTTTAATCTTATTTTTGAGAGATTATTAACTGTGACTGTAGAAAGTAACGCGTCAGAGCAACAAAACAACATGTGGAACCAGAACAGTAAAAAAATGCATCTATTCCATTTTAACACAAGACTGTTTCAACTGGTTGATGTCAGGGTGTCATGTTTATGATTTAATGTGTAGCAGCCGATTGTAACTCCCACGTATGATTTGGATAGTTAGAAACAAGCCTGCCCGTATGGTGCCGTTCAGACAAATACAATTATAAGACCACATCAATAGGTTATTTAAGAGAAAACAAATTAAAAAACAAATAGTACAAGGAGACAAATAGGTTTACGTATGTGCCTGATTGAAATGACACAGCAGTTTTATTAGACCTATCCAGGAAATTTGTTTGAGAGTGAAACTAAACGGCTGCTTCACTTTGTTTGGTTTGGATTTTCCACTGTGCTGTGCATTGAAACAACACAGTGATGAAGGACAGCTGTTAGAATCAACAACATGATTTTAAAAGACACACTGTTAACAAGACTGTGTCTCTAAAGCTCATCAACAGTTACTGGAGGGTATAGTGGTGAGATTGTGTTGTCAGCTGCTGTTTTACAGGGTCAAGGGTCAGGTTGTAATTTCATCATAAATAAAAAAATGAACCCATGTTAGTAAAGCTACGTTTTATTTAGTAAAGTGCCTCTGTTGAAAGTCAGTGAGTAAATGTAAATATGAGCTGGTTCGAGTTGGGACTTGTGTCTCCTGGATGATGGGCGCTGTCCAGGGTGCTGGTTTGATGCAGTCTGACTTTGAGTTCCAGTACCACACTTTCTATATGACCGTGTTTCTTTCTTCCTTTCTTCCTTTCTTTCTTCCTCTCTTCCTTTTACCTTTCTTTCTTTATTCCTTCCTTTCTTTATTCCTTCCTTTCTTCCTTTCTTCCTTTCTTTCTTTTTTCCTTCCTTTCTTCCTTTTACCTTTCTTTCTTTTTTCCTTCCTTTCTTCCTTTCTTCCTTTTACCTTTCTTTCTTTTTTTCTTCCTTTCTTCCTTTCTTCCTTTTACCTTTCTTTCTTTTTTCCTTCCTTTCTTCCTTTTACCTTTCTTTCTTTCTTCCTTTCTTCCTTTCTTTCTTCCTTTCTTCCTTTCTTCCTTTTACCTTTCTTTCTTTGTTCCTTCCTTTCTTCCTTTCTTCCTTTCTTCCTTTTTTCCTTCCTTTCTTCCTTTTACCTTTCTTTCTTTTTCCTTCCTTTCTTCCTTTCTTCCTTTTACCTTTCTTTCTTTTTTCCTTCCTTTCTTCCTTTCTTCCTTTTTACCTTTCTTTCTTCCTTCCTTTGTTATTTCTTCTTTTGTGCCTGTCTGTCTTTCCTCCTTTCTTTCCCAATAATCATTTGGAAAAAATCCGCAACCATCACTTCCATCATTATCTTGATCTATATATTATTAAGGTTAAGGTACCAGATATATTTGCCTCTCTCTCTCTGCATCGTCTCAGTGTCAAATCTTAGTCTAACAGAAGATCTCCCCCAGGTCCTTCTCCTCTGACTCCATCGTCCTTGTCCTTCCGCTGAACGAGCTTAGATCAGAAATACCTCGGCCTTTCCTCTACAGCAGCGGTCGTGTAGTGGAGGCGGCGGCCGCTTTAAAAGGAGCTGGCTCCGACGTCAGCTCCGTTTTAGACGTGTGGGGGGTTGACATCCAATCGGCTGAGCGGGCTTTAGTCAGCCCCTTTCTCACAGGAGATCCCTCTGCTGAGCACCGCCGTGAATACAGGGCTCGAATCTGCTGCAGGAGCATCTCCACTAACAATTAGCACCGAGATTCTCCTCTTTGCACTCCTGCAATTCTATTCATCACACTTCCCACAAGCTAGAGCCACCGACTATCCGCCATCATGTCTGTAGCGGGGCTGAAGAAGCAATTCCACAAAGCCACTCAGGTAAGAATAGGGGGTGGGGAGTGTGGGGGGGGTGGGGTGTCCCGGATCACGGCACGTCTTCATACTGGGCTGATTTAGAGGAGCGGGTTTGATTCAGCTTCTTAATGCTTAGAAATGAATCCATCGTGCTGCAGCTCGCGTGTTGCTCCATCACCTCTGGTTCAGATGCAGGCTGCAGCCCTGGTGCTGAAACGTGCTCCATTGTAAAGAGCTGCGCGCTGCAGCAATGCACCAACGGAGTAATTTATTACTCGCGTACTCTGCAGCCTCCGGGTCGATACTCGTGTAGTTATTTGGCGCATAATCGATGTTTGAATCGAGGTCGTGTCCGTGGGAGGCGGATGGCTCGACGGCGTGGTGTTGGTGGGGATGCCGGGGACGTCAGCTCCTCTCGGTACCCTTCAGATGACATTCCCCCGCAGTGGAACAGCATCCGAGCCGCCGGTGTCGCTGCACGAAAACACGGTTTCAGACGAGTGTTTCTGTTTTACCGACCGCGGTAGGAGCTCCACCGAGCACCGTGTTATGCAACCGTTAAGTGCGTCTTGGCGGAAATCCGCTCCTGGAGCAGCAGAGGCACGCCATGACCCCAGCGCCCTCTAAACGCGCATAACGCCCATTAAAGAATTAAAACATGTCCCCCCTCTTAAACGGAGTCATCTGCTGAATTTCACATGTGAAAAGCAGTGGTCGTGAATATTTTCAGCTCCATGTTCATTTGGCTGCAGCTCCAAACTCATCCCACCAATCTTAGTGTCCTCGTTATGTTATTCCCCAGATATCAGACATGTTATCCATCATTAGCTATGGAGCCAATCACAGAAGGTGCCATAGATCAGCAGTGCTCCTCTATGGGACCTTGATGGCTGAAGGCCTGTGTGAACAGATCCTGTCCCCGATGCTCGCCATTAACTGTGGCTTTTATTTCCGGTGTCGGCTGAGAGCTCCAGGCGTGTGTGAGGGAGGTTGTTGGTTTCTCGGGGTGAGTCACAGGGACGCTGACAATCAGCCTCAAGACCCACACAGCAGGACACCCAGAGCCATGGCTGACTCACACACACACACACACACATGCTCTTATAAGTCCCCCACTCCCCTTTACTCCAGTTCACCCTGCCGGCCTTCGTCCCAGCTCCCAGTTTGCACCACTCCTCATCTCTGTGTGTAATCGACAGAGATCGGGGGAGAGAGTGCTGACTGAGCTGTAACACTAATAATGTCACGTCTGCTGAAGGTCAGTGTCGGTACACGTTTGACCAGAATAACTGAGATTAAGTTTGCAGCAGTTTGCGAGGACAGGAGCTCATTCCCACATGCTGGGGTCAAACCTGGTGACACAATAGAGTCAACTCATTCTGCCATTAGTTATTAAGATCAATGTTAACATATTGACATTCGAGACACTGACGATTAAAGCACTACACGACAAAGACTAGATTAATAAAAAAACAACCGCACTGACAGGACAGTGGCCAATCAGTGGCTAGTGCCCCGACCCCCCACCCACTCACCCTGGCACTGAATACAAACTTATAATTGTAAATGGTCGTCAACACTTCTCAGTTTTAATCAGGAGCTCATTTGACCAGATTGAAATAAGACAGCGGCTCACATGGGGCTCCACAGATTGTGATAACTCTGTGTGATGAGTCTATTGTCAGCCATTAGGCCTCTCTCCTCCTGCAGATGTTCATCCACTGCCTCAAGTATGTGTGTGTGTGTGTGTGTGTGTGTGTGTGTGTGTAAGAGAGAGAGAGAGGTATGGGGGGAGGGTGTGTGTGCATATCAGCATCTATATCTGTAAATATGCATTCAGTTATGTGGCTCTCACTGTGGAGGAGGTGTGGTAGAGTGTGTGAAAACACAGCCCGGTTGTCATTACTCAGTTTTATTCCCAATGCTATTAGGTTAGCTCTAGGCTCAGAAAGCTGTCTCTGTGGTCTCCTTCTGTCTGTTCCTCAACATTACCCCCCCACCCCAACACACAAATCTAGCACCCCCCAACTCTCTCACACACACACACACACACACACACACACACACACACACACACAAACACACACACCCCTTGTCTTCTCCCCCAGACTCCCATTGGCAGAAGGCTCTCTTCAATCCCTCTGTTCCTGTGCCACAGCTCTGTAATCCAGGCCCAGACTTGCATTTACTGTAGGTAGTGACCCAGCAATCTGGCTACTTGCACACACACACACGCCCGCACACGCACACACACACACACACACACATTGTCAAACTGTAGTGTAGCAAGACCCCCCACCAGCCTTCACAACGCATGAAGAGAGTTCAGGAGATTAAAGGGCTGAAACCAGGGATTTATCCGAATCGGTTGGTGATTTGGCAGAATGAGGATCTGCATTGACGGCACAAGATGTCCGATTGCCGGCTCTTCTCTCATTGTCACGACTCGGCAGAGCAGGGTGGGGGGGAAGCCTCGGTGGAAATTAGAACTGCAATAATAAGTTAATCAATCAAATAGCAGATGGACAGAAAATGAAGCTGCAATTATTTTTGATGAATGATATAAATCTTGTTTTTGCAAGGAAGTCAAGCTAGACAATGTTCTGCTTGCAATTTCTGCAGTGTGAGGATTTCCTGTTCCTCTAATGGTGCAAACCGAATACCCTCAGTTTACAGGCAGAATGTCGTCAGATGTGATGTTTGACTATGTTAACAAGGAGTAGATGTGACGGACCTTTTGAAAATGGTCCACAGATTTATCAGAAATGAAAATAATCATCAGTCATTATCTTAGATGAGATCCTCTATCACAGAATGTGTTCTTTTCTTTAACGATGTATATATATTCAATTAAACTGTACATTTTCTAAGACAAATATAGATTTTCAAAATTACCCAGACATTATAGGAATAAATACCTTATACCTCAAAATTAGCGAGTCTACACAGTTTTTTACTCTCAGTTAAACCCACTGAAAAGGGGCGATTGACTCTTTTCCTTGCCAGCAGAGGAGCTTTTCTGCTTTTTTCCACAGTGCGCCATATTCCACATCACAAACGCACCAACAACTGAGAAGCTCCTTCTCCCGCTGTCAGACAAATTAGCACGCTCACCCTGGTGTCACGTTTCCATCACTGCTCCTCTAAGCCGGTAAAACCTGTGTCTACTGCAGAGGCGTTTGACACGGGAGTGAACACAGATTGAATCCACCCCCCTCGCAGAACAAGCCAGATGTTTGTGGCTGTTTTTTTGACCCGTGGAAAATTTGCTTTAGTATAGTCGTAGTGTATTATAGTCTGAATGTTGACAAATATATATTGTTATTATGCTTGCTATTACACCCCTTGGTCTTAATGTCTAAAATGAGGCAAGCCATCTAGTTTGAATAAATTGAGCCCCAGTACCATCAAACTGGTTTGTATGTAGA
The DNA here is from genome assembly GCF_947347685.1 of Pleuronectes platessa. Lineage (NCBI taxonomy): Eukaryota > Metazoa > Chordata > Actinopteri > Pleuronectiformes > Pleuronectidae > Pleuronectes > Pleuronectes platessa. Next base: position 10,051,035 of record NC_070628.1, on the reverse strand, counting down.
TCGGAGCAGATGGGCCTCTGTATCACTAGTTGCTAATTGGCCGTGCAGCTTACTCTGAAGTCAAGTGTACATCAGCTGCTGTGTCAGAGACAGAAAATCCTCATCGTGTGCAAGTTGCTGCATTTTTTCATTAAAAGACTTTATGGACTCTTGTGAGAGGAGCGGCTCATAAAGAGGCAGAATGCGAATTGGACTTGCTGGGATTTTATGAGATTCTCACACACACACGTTCACCCAACCTCAGTTTCACCTTCTCTCATACATCACGGTAATTTATTTCACACAGCCACACTTTTCCCTGACAGAAGACATCTCTCTCTCATCCAAGGACACCGGGGCTCCGAGCGGCGCATTAATAACGGTTGCCATTAAAAAAAAAAAGAGAAAGGGATGAAGCAGGAGGCATGAAGGGTAAAACCCAGCAGGTCCACAACAAAGATGTAGTTGTTCATTAGCCAAGAAATCTATCGCTTGTCTCACCATGGACCCTGTGAGAAAGAGACACAACTCAACATAATTTGTGTAAAGCATAGAAACAATCTGTGTTTTAAATGTACGATTAAAAAAAATGGCGACTTCTTGTTACGTCACAAGGCAACTTCGCCTCAGAGTCAAATGAGTCACGTTCTGAGCAGATGCTTCTGACATGAAGCGTCTGTGCCCATGAAGAGAGTCAAGTGTGTGTTGAGCTCTGCAGCTCGTCGGGGGGGTGCATGTGAGCAGGTTAATGTGATGAGGGTTTTTCATTAGGGGCTCCAACGTCCACTCAGCCAATGCTTCAGAAAGAGAGTAAACTGCTCAGTGCAGCACTCACCAGCTTGGTGATTTTATTTTTATCAACCCCATGTTTGAATAGCAGCTGCATTTCTTCTAAGGCTGCAGAGTGCATGTTTTATCTGAGTGGAGGAAGCATGTTCTGGAAGCAGCAGGGAGGCTCGAGTGTGTTCATTAAATGGAAACTGCAGTAGAGACAGAGGAGCTGAAGACGATGGCAGGAACGCTAGAGAAAGTGTGGCAGAGAGAGTGAGAGACAGGAAACAGAGAGAAGCGTCTTTGGGGAGTTGGTGTCGCAGCTTCTCCAGATAACACGACCGTCAGTCTCGTCACTGTCAGAAAGAGGCTGTTCCCTCCTATAAATACATAAACTGCTTCATTTTGTTCTTTTATGACAGATTTAGAGTTCGGTGCGTTGAATTCCATCCTTAATAAGAGATTATTATTTTTCATCCATGTAGATTTAATGGTCTTTGCATCACGACTGCTGCTTCAGATACTGAGGACAGCCCAGTGCTCGCAAACAAGACTGTGCAAGAGTCATCATCTACAATCTTACTTTTAGTTTAACTTCAGTATTTAGTATTATTATGTTTTCTAAATATACTCAGTTACCATGTTGTCAGCTGAGATCTAAACTGCAGATCAAAACTTTAAGGGCTATATAGAGTGTTTTAACTTTAATATGACATACTAAGATATTTATTATAAAACCTAATCACAGGGATGAATTTTGGATTGCTTTTTCTATATGTTTACATTTTATTAAAGCTTTACTTCTTTGAGAGTCTCGTACAGGGGGTTCCTTTGACAAGGTTCCGGCAGTGGAGTCCTCCACAGCTTTATTATTACAATCAGGACGAGACAATTCTGTCAACACTACTCCTGTCATTCTGATTCATTGGTTTGTTAATTGCTACAAACTTGCTGTACAAAATAAAATCCAAGAGTTGAAGAGAAATCCTCTATAACTCCTGCTCTTAAATAAGAAGATCCTGCTCTTTAATAAAGGTGTAAAAAAACAGATTCAGTAACATCATTTAATTTCTCTCTGTGATAATTACACAATTATGAATTAGTATTTTGCTAACAGCACAAATTGAACCCAACCTATGATTCCCTTTAAATGAAAACATTAATTGTTTAGACATTTCACACTTTAAGCAGCTATTTCACTTCCCTTTTGGAAATGAGCTCTTCTGCTGTTTCTGAGAAAAGCTGGAACAAACACACGGTTTTAGGAAACATCTGTATGAGCAGCATGAAGCTTTGTGTCCTTTGTGGTCTGGATGTAAACAAATCTGTCACAATGCTGCAGCTGCAGTCTGTGGACGTGTGTGCCTGTTGTGTGTGGATACTATTACTACTGCTGTTGTTGTAGAATCATGATGCAGTGATCAAATCTGGTCAGGGTGCGTTTCTTACAGTGGAGAGTGGAGCAGTAATCCTTTATTTTGCAGTCAGCCTTGGTTCTCCATGAGGTTTCCCTGCATGTGGGTTGAATACTAATACCAGCTCTGCTTGTCTTATCCCTGTGAAGTCCACCGTCTTGTGTGCAGCATTTTGATTAGTCAACTGGAAACCGTCTCATTCCAGGTTGTAGTTTAAAGCCAAATAATTAGTTATGTAGAAATTTGTATCATTGCTCCTTTTAGGTTTAATCATTTATCTATGTGTGTGCACGTGCAGGCAGTTCTGGCATTTCTTCCCTTCAAAAAAAGGGGCATGCAGTGTGCAAGCGTGCATGTGAGTGGGCATCGGTGCAGATCCGTGCATGCCCGCGGACGGCAGCAGGGTCTTTTGGACGTGGCTGACGCCTGCGGGGCTTTGGGGCAGCAGATTGTGAGTGGGTGACTCATTCAGCCTGGATCCTCGCTCGGCCTACTGCAGTGCAGCGTAGAGCAGATCCAGCTGGGAGATAACAGATGGGGCGGGAGGGAGGGACGGAAAAAAAAAAGTGGAGCAAAGAAAGCTCGGTGAGAGAAGATGAGCGTGGGGGGGGGGGGGGGGGGGGAGACGGAGGGCAGCCGTGAGCAGGTACAGGGAGTGGCAGAGAGGGAGGGGGAATCCAGCGGAGAGATCCTGACGCCGAGAGGAGCAGGAGGACGGAAGGAGGCGCGTCAAACACCGAGAGAACAGTCGATCCGAACGGATCTCATTTGTTCATCAGTTGGTGGTTTTAAGCCAGGCTGTGTTTTTTATTTTTTATTAATAATTCTAAGTGAGGCTGGAACTAGCAACTGTTTTATGTTTCAGTTAATCTGCCCTTTATCGTTTTGATAAATCCACTTAAATTTGTTTTCTCCAAATAACAGATCAAACCCAAATTCAGTTTTCTAGTAAATATGATAAACAAATTACTAGTTAAATTTATAACAAATGTGTTGGAATGTGATTATAAAATCTTTAACTGAGGATTTTTGGTTAATTGATGATTACAGCATTAATTACACCTCCACACTCCTACCCTTACTCTGTGCCTCTCTCTGTATGTGTCACACTCCATCCTGACATTTGGCCTTTCAATATAAATCGTGATGTACAGAATCATTAGATATTCTTGACGGAGCCATGTGAGTCAGAAGATAAAAACACACCATCCAAGTCCTCCCCTCAGAATTAGATGTCCTTGTCCCTCGGTCCAAGTATGGATCGGCAATGCAGCAAAAAGTGATGCTGTCCTGGATGGGGTCCAGCAGCAGTTTCCCTCCCAACCTTTTATCCGGATTTATTTTCCTTCCCTCATGCTGCTTCCATTACTCTTCACTTTTCCTTATTATTCCCCTCGCGGCCTTAAAAGAAGTTTGGACTCAACACAGTCGAGCCCTTTATTCAGGAGTGTGTCCCACCAGGAGACGTTTCCCCGGCTGCTGCTCTGTCCTTTGCTTGGTCTTGTTAAACAAACATATATTTTATTCCGTGCAAACAGCAAAACTTCCTCAGGTATTTGGAGCAGGCTCCTGACGGCTGCTCCCTTCCCCAGGTTTTCAATCAGTTAAATCTTTCACTGGTTCTCTGGCAGGTTTTTAACTATATATTAAGGAAGTAGTGACAGTTTTTTTTGTCTAGTGAGCGTATAACATGTCACCTTGCTTCCTTTTACTCCTACACATATCATCACTCATTTCCCTGACAGGAAATTAATCCTCAAGAGAACTTTGCAACAACGAGTTTGTCTCGAGCAGGATGTAAACGTGACTTATGCCATCTGAGGTGTTGCCAGAAACTACACAGCGAGTAGTCTGACACACTGTACGTCTCTATGAATCACAGAGATTTATTTAAACCACTGAATAGAAGGAGGAGGAACTTCGGATACACATCCTTTTTTTGACAAGAGGCGACACGCAGTAGCCAGAGGGTTGAAATCTGTCCAGAGAGAGGGGCTATGGGAGCACTGGTGAGGTTAACTCGTTCAACGTCCTCATTCAGAAAACATAAACGGTGAATGAACGATGTTTGGCCTGTTTCATATCAGTCAGAGAAGAAAACCGAGGGATGAAAACGTTGGGGTCTATAGACGTTGATCTGACGTTCGTTCCCGTCGGTGCTTTCTTCCTCTTCCTCTTTTCTACACCCTTCTTCCTCGACCCTCCTCTCTCAGCATCAGTATTCAGGCCATGGTTGATGTTTTATTCAGGATTGGTACATTAAATATTCTGGGCATCAACCACTGCAGGAGAGACAGGCGAGGGCTCAGGGCTGGAAGAGGGAAATTCTCTGAACCTGTGTTGAGCATCTAGATTGTAGGTTTCATTCATCAGACGTAATTAATGGAGGAAAAACAGGGCGGATCCTTTTGTTTTCCTTTCCTGTCTGCTTTTAAAAAATGTCGTCCTCTCGTATGATCAGCGTTTTCTTTATAGTATGATTAATATGAGCAATTTAATGGAAATAACTGGAACCAATGATAAGACCATGAAAGCATCGCACAGACCTATCTACTGCAGAGACAAATCATCATTATCCAGATCCATAACCCAGCAGCCGGCAGTTCACTCTCTTCACAGCCCGGTCTCTGTGCTTATTGGTTCTGCTCATCGATTCAGGCCTGTGGATTTAACCAAGAGCAATTCCACATAATTCACATATGGATGTTTTTACTGCCCGAGAGACCTTCTCTGTCGTATAGGGCATTAGCTTCAAAATTCAAAGGTTAAAGGTCACTGACCAAACTGAGGTCATGAACTGAGTGTCTGAAAACAATTATGTATATTCAGTTTATAATACATCAAGCTCACCAAAGGCAGAAGTCTGCAGATGGCTGTAGTGCTCATATCTTTGATATCAGTCATGATTTGGTAACCAACCAATCCATTCGTGGGGTGGGACGTGTTGTGAGCATGATTGTGTTTATTATGTGGTTTATTTGTTCATCATATCATCGTTAATCATTTCTAGGAACTTTTATTTTTACGTTTGAATCATATCTCCATCACTCAAGTTAGGGTTCGGGTTAGGCATTCAAGTTCCCCAGAGGATGAATCATATTGATGAGACCCCCTGACTTTCTCTATAGCGCCACCAGCAGGGTAATGTGTTTGGCTTTTGAATTAAATGTTGTGGCTGATGGATGAATAGTGATTATATTTGGTTCATGTATTCATGTCCCCATTGGGATGAATTGTTACCACTCCTCCAGATCATTTACTGGGATCTTCCCACATCAAATCCTCATCCTTCAGTTCAGTAGTTTTCTGTGAAATCCAACGAACAAATAAACCAACAAACAGAAACATCAGCGTGGGTGAAGACCACCCTAAGGGGGACACCGCCTGGAAAACACAAACAAGTTCGCCTAAAACAAAATGGTGGTGAACTTGTGATGGCTGAGCAGGGAGATGGGTCTGACAGGGGGAGATCTGAGGACAGGCCCGGCTGGAGGCAGATCGTCGACGCCCCTCGAGGACCAACTAACTGTGCAAGACAACTCAATGGTTCTAATAATAGCACTAATTTAATTGTAAAGGTATGAGGTCGTCAGTCAGTCTGGATCAAAGTGGTGCAGCAGGATAGTCGTCCATTGATCCGCTCTGCAAGCACGGCTTTAAATAGAAACACAGAATGATGCAGTACGACGTGCGCACTGTAGGAAAGACTTCCATTCGGGTCGGAAGAGGAGGAGGGGGGGCAGAGAGCGGGAAGACATGAGAGCAGGAAGTAATGGGGTTTAAGTGGAGAGAAGAGGAGGATGCTGGGAACAAAAGAGGAGTGCAGGCAGTGCTTTCAGGCAGATGTAGCATCTCTCAGTCTGATGCCTAATTTTGCTGGTGAAGGTCCAGTAATGAGAGGAAGGAGGGAACAGGACGTGCTTCATTGTGTTTAGACGTCTGCTGAAACAACTGGGTCTCCAGTCGTCCTCATGGCGGACAGCGTGCATTAAGCAGATAACCATGTCATGTGATCTGAGCCGTGGACACCCACAGTGAAGTCCCTCGCCCTGAGCACACACGGCGTCCTCCCGCCAACTGCAGAGCCGAGACTGAATGGCTTGTCGGGGATTATACTCAGATTAATCAGAGCACAGTGACTTTGCATTATATTGGAGCTGTGTGTGTTTGTGTTTGTGTGTGTGTGTGTTTGTGCGCACGTGTGTGTGTGTGTCAGAATGAGAGCGCTGCAGCGGTAATCTGTGAAACGTGCCACATGTGCCGGACCCGCCCGCCAAATGTACCTTGGGATGGGGTCAGAGGTTTTAAGACTCTTCTTTGCTGTTTTAATCGGAGTAGTATTTGTATCTGAGTTCATCTGGGCATGTGACTGCTGACATGTGAGTTTCAGATTGTCCCACTACTTTAAATTTACCTCTTTTCCTACAGTGAAAAAATCAGTAATAATGATAATTTAAAGGAAAAAACACAGAATAAAAGCTCTGTAGTAGTATAATTTACCAAAGATACAAAGATATCATCATCACTAAACACATACGATTATGTACTTATATTAATGTTTAACAACCATTAATTCAATCATGCTGCTGCTTTGTGTAAACAAGCGTCTCCAGCGTCTCTTGCATTAGAGCCACAGGCTGAGTGGTAAACCAAGTCCTTCCTGCTGAACTCACCCGATGTGACGTATGACAGACGTGTTTAAAGGAGAACATCCCTCTGATTAGAATTCATATTGTTTTTGCTTTAAGGTGAATGTGTCTGTCTGCATAAAATACATCAAGGAAAGAATACATGTTAAATACTGTCCTACTGTATCTGATCTGTTTGGGTAGGACTTCACTTCCACCTTTAATTACCCCTTCAATTAGAATATTAACATATACCAACATCATGTGTATTATATCAGTACTTGAACATTGAAAATATAGTCAATACAACACTAAACTGTTTATTCATGTGTTTGGTCCTGCAGCTATTTTCATTAATGACTAAACCTTCTTGTTAAATCAAATATTGAATCTGTTAAAATGTCACAACAGTAACAAAGGCCCAATGAAATCTTAACATAATCCTGAAAGTATTTAACTTGTATTTGATTATTCAACACATGATAATTCGACATTCTGAACTCATGAGGAGGCGTTTGATCTAAAAGATTTTAATAGATATGACTAATACTCTGTTATATAATGAGTTCATCTTGCAATTAATTTGTCTCAGTATACAAAGAACTCAGAGATATTGACAGAAGCAGAGGTCCAATCTAATAAATTGATTAACAGGCAATATGAAGAGATGAGGTTTGAGGCTGTTCAGTTTCGTCTGAATCTGGATTTTCACGACACTTTGTAAATATCTTCCAGCAGCTTTCTTAATGTAGCATTTATTTATTTTTTAAACAGGAACATTATTTCTTCATTATCGGCAAATTGTGAAAGAAGTCAAATACGTACATTATATATTGATATTTCAAATATTCGAACACCTGGTGTACATTCCCCTGCACACGTCTCTCCTCTTTAGAATGTGAGGGTTGAGTGGTCTTCGTCGATATCCTGGGTGTCATTTCGTCTGTGGTGTGTCTGTACCCTTCTGTCCTGACCTTGTTCATGGAACAGGAAATCTAATCAAACCTGTCTGCTGCTCAATGGGAAAAAGTCAATATCACACAAAGAGAACGTTGGTCTGCTGAGGCTTTTCAATTTTTTTTCCCCTTTTAACAGGGTCACACCAGCCACTGGATGTATTAATGTTGTTGTTTACTTGGGGGCGGGGCCGCTGCAGTTTGATTGAAGGTCTGTGGTCGTGGTTCGGGGGGTTATGTTTGTTTTTTATTGATTTTGGTCTAAATGTGCAGCTGCTTTTTTTTCTCCCAGGATCCATCATTGTGCCGTCGCTGCTCGATGGTTCAGCTGGAAGTTTAAAAGTTAAAGATATTTATCTTCATCAGTGATGATGAGTCTTCAGCGTTTGTTTGTTTGTATGAGTCGTTTTGTGTGTGTTGGTGTTTCCTGCTCGCTCACTGACCACATCCTGTCAGTCTGTCTGCAGACGAGCTGACACACATACGTTCCCCTCATAGTATTCAACATATCTCTTTTCAAATGTGGTTATTATTTATTTATAAATATGTCCAATGTTTATTTCAAATTACAGTGTATAGTATGGACCCTTAATGTTTATATCTTGTACACACACGGCCTTGCGTTGCATACATATAAGAAAACCACATTTGAGCTTTTTGGTTATACACTTTACAGTTGGATTCAGATTATTTTCTCAGATGACAGATGTTCTCTGCTTGTTGTGTTTCATATTATGATTGGGCTCGGTTATTGATTATTGATTAACGGTCATCTGATTCCCTCATCTGATGGTGTCAGCTGCTGCCTTTTTGCATTAAAGGCTTATAGTCATTACCTACCTCAGGTCAAACATCACTGTCTCTCCTCTGTGTGTGTGTGTGTGTGTTTGTCAAGTTTGTGTAAAAGGTCAAACACGGCCTCAGAAGAACCAACCCAGCGAGGGAACACGTGCCGGCGTCTCCTCTGAGCCGCCCTCGCCGTTTCCCTCAGGACTAAAATGATCAAATCAAAAAAAGCCACACGGTGGTTTTCACACCACGAGTCAGGACGGCAGACGGTTTATAAAATGGCTGCTGGATTCCTGGATTGAGTGTGTGTGTGAAAACCTTCACGCTGAGCCAACCGACTGGTGACGAAGTGCAACCCTCCTGAGACTCTCACTGTATAATGCATGGCTGTGTGCTACTCTATGTGTGTCGTGTGTGTGTGTGTGTGTGTGTGTGTGTTGATGTCGCAGAACATTAGGTTTAGTGTGCAGACTGTGTCGCTGCTCTCTTGGCTACGGCAATAACGCATTTCCAGAAATTGAATTGACCCGATTGAATTGTGTTCTAAATTAACTCGACGATATCAGGAGGGGATGGAAGCTGAAGCTGGTTAAATGTTATTTGTAGTTGGACGATAATCTGAAGGATGAATGGTGTGGTTGTGAATCTGGGTTTCAATGCACAAGTCGGAGGCAGCGACTGAAACTGAGTTTTAATAACCATCATCAATACAGATCTGCACTGCTCATTATCCAGGACAACACCGTCATTACGCCCACGCAGATCTACCTCAGGACGCTGCTGGGCTAACATAAAGATGAGAATACTGTGAAGCCATAGGAATAAATCAAATGTCTCACTTTTCAGTTACGTGCAGGAAAATCAGTGGAGCCCTCGACTGGCCTCAGTTCAGTCATTATCTCCGAGAGACGCACTTACACTTGAAATGGAAATTGCAGACTGGAGCACAGAGGAGGAGAAAGCTGCCGGGCTGTTTGTGGGTTGTGCTTCACATGTGATGTGTGTGTGTGTGTGTGTGTGTCTGTGTGTTATTGATTGAATGGTGAGTCACTGCGGATGAAGTATCATTAACTATATAAAAACATTGCTTTAGGGTCACGCTCTTCTCTCTAATCGGCTGGTGATGAATGAAAATGACAGACTTTGGATCTAATGATGCAGATGTTGTTAATGTCATGAGCTGAATATGATAACGGATGATCCTCTGTGCAAATAGTCATTATCTTGAAACACTTTCAGTTGGATGAAAGAAAATGTCGAGTATTCAGTCCCTCTTCTTTTGCGTCTGAAAAAAAAAGGCCTTTATTGTTTTATTCATTATTTTAGGTTTTCCAAGCAATCATTTGATGTCATTCAGTTTGAATACAGTCAAACCTGGGAGCTGCCCAGTGCAACCACAGCCCTGACTGGTTCTTCTGAGGAATGCAGTTTTCAAGAGCAGGTTTTAGTTGAAAGTTTTTTTCAAAGGAAGAGCAATTGATTTTTCCAGCCTATAATCTGAGACCCTGGAATGCAGGATTAGGAACCATATTTGGAAAAATATGGCAACATGGCCGACAGGATGATACTGATGCAGATTGAAAAGTGATATTATTCTTTCTATATTTTGCTTCTTTCTTCATGAAATCCTACTGCACTGTTTGGATAATGAAGCAGACCGGATGGACTCATTATAAACAGTTTCTTTGTGCTGATTTATGCTCGACCACACTGTTATACGATGTGTCAGAGTCTCTCCTGAACATAAACACAAAAGTTATACCACAATTTCAGCAAACTTCAAATCCCTGATTACTTTCTCCACCCTGCAGAGCCGACCAATCACAGCGCGAGATTGGTGGAGAATGTTGGATCATCATTTTCGTAAAAGTCCCAGATATGGTCGGATTCAGACACTCGAGGTGAAATACAACCGACCTTCAGGATATCCCAGTATAAATTGACTCGTTTATCAAACCCAGTAGACCTCAGACTCCTCAAACACAAACACATAAAGTCAACGGCTCTTTGAAGCATTGCGATCCAAACAAATGGTGTAGATCATTTTCTGAAAATCAGTGGTCGGCTGCCAGCTGTGGTAAAAACGCTCTGAAAGTAGAACGTCTGCTGCACCTCTGACCGCCCCCCCCCCCCCGCGGTGATGTCACAGCGTGCGGTGGAACACATGGTGGCGAGGTGAGAAAAATATGTTCAGTTGATTTGCTCCATAGATTGAGAGAAATGTTACTAGTGTCCAATTAAAATAATAAGTCACATTTCCATTTAGTTCACATGCAGCAGTCTTTGATGTGGAGCTGGTCAGACAGGAGGTGTAGATGGAGGGAGGATGGCTGTCGTTAATGAAAGGACAAGAATAGAAGGAGGTGAACTGGGGATGTGAACAAATGAGCCGGAAAAACACTGAGTGCTTAGAAAACGATTGCGAGAAAGGAACTAAAAGACAGAATTGAGCACGTCGAGTCTTTCACACCTTCCACTGGTTTCCAGGCAGAGCTGTGGGAGGTCTGGCCCAAGAACACAGAGCGCACTTCTCACCAGCAATGTAATTTAATGATGAAGCTATTTCAGCACAATAGAGGATATGTTATACTTCCACTGGGTGAAGGATTATTTCTTTTCTTCCACTCCCATATGGGAGAATACTGAGCCTCATTATATAATACTATATATATAATAATGTGAAGTACACGGATCAGTATCTTGCTATGAATCTCATTTCTTCTGTTGTAAACGGTGAAAAGAATATTTCAAGTCTCATTTGTTTAAGAAAAGAGAAAATGTAGGTTTACTCTGAAGGGATTCACTGATATTGGTCATGAGTAACACACACACACACACACACACACACACACACACAGCACAGAGCTCGCCATCATTCACGTTGTGTGTTTGCCTTCAGTCATCCTCCATCTTTGTCTCATCATCATCGCCACATATCCGAGCGCTCACAAGCCCTGGCACGCTTTCCTCACACACACACGGTGCCAGCTGGTCCCCCCCCCCCCCCCCCCATTTACCGAGCGGTACATGGAGGGCGGATGGGAGTGTGTGCACACATCTCCCCAGCTACAGACTCATCCCCGCTGTTACATAAGAGCCATGCAAAGGCTTACAAATCAGATTATAATAGCCACGGGCCACTCACTCCGAGAGGATAGAGGTCAGTGAAGCAACATGGCCAACCAGTGGACTGATGTTGGCACGGGTCTGCGTGGACAGGGGGGGACACAGCTGGCACCCTGTCCTGTCTGGGTGCTCATCCGGTCCGTCTGTACACGACGTCTTCACCTGGTCTCACAGGCGCTGAATTGAATAATGATGATTCAGGCCGCGTGTGTCTGTGTCTGCTGGTTTCACTGTTGAATTCCTCTCCATGCTAATTCTTCCCCAGGCCGTGATGTTCTGCAGGATTACTCTCATCCTGAAACCACTGTAGCTGCAGCAGGCTCTGAACGCCAGGGTTTAGGAATGACAAACGGATTTTCCCTGATTCCCCGAGAGCACAGGTCTATTATCGGGACAGCCGGTGCACTTATTAGGGTTAGATCTGCACCTGGATAAAGCCTTAATGCCCATTTACAGTTTGGGGTTCTCAGAAGCCCTGGTCAGCTGGAGTCAAGGTTGTGGTTCCAGTGTAGGTGGATGCAGTCGGACATATTGTCGAGTCACAATCCAGCCGTGTGAACAGTCGGCGCAGTGTTGCATGAGGAACGTGACAGTGAGAACAGTGAGGCTCCGAGGCTATGAGGAGAAAAGAGAGAGAGACAGAGAAGGAGGAGAGGCTGGAGGAAGAGAGAGGCACCACAAATATCTTCTGGGCATTGTTACGCAATTGTTTTCTGTCTTTTCAAGTTTTAGCAGTTCTCCGTCATGTTCCCATCGGATACAACCCTTTTTCTATTTCTCCGTGTTCGCCCTCCTTTATCATCCGTTCATCACTGGAGACTTACAAGGTGAAAGTGAAGGAGGGAAGACTACCTGCTGAACCTAAGAGAAGACTAGATGAGCAGGAGAAATGTGATGAGGGTGTCGGTTCTTTCTCCTGCGACAGATTTGCACAGGCTTCCACTCAGATCCTTGTGCACCGAGGGGGCAAAGGGGCAGTAAGGAGGCGATGGAGAAGGAGTTATATCACCTCCATGCTACCGTCCAGCAGCGGGGGGCCGTCCTCCTAATAGCCTCACTAATCACTCTTGTCATTTTTAATCCCCCTCTTCCACCCTGTGTGCGTATTTAAAGCAGGGGCCTCCGTGTGCCCGGCCGGGATTAAGACTAGTGAGCTGGAGAGGAGGGAGGAGGCATGGGAGGCGTGGGGGAGGAGAGCGGCGGCTGCAGCAGCACGCTCCCTGCGCACCTCACATTGGGCGCCATGTGACTTATGCTAATGCTAGCAGCACGGCCGCGAATGCTAAAAGTCCCGGCTCCATGCACTTCATGATATTAATACATATAAATAATATCAATGAATATCATAATATCAATCTTTTTTATTTTTGGGCCATGCAAATGCATTCAGTCCATCACTTTTTAGGGGATTATAAGATTGTATAACAATAATTTACAAAACCATCTTCTGGTTTTACATGTGGATAAAAAGGCAAACACAGAAAAGAGAGAAAAATCGAAAGAAATCCACAGAAATATTATATATCTGTAAATTGACCTGATAAAAAGCTTCTTTCTCTTCCCTCAGGTTTTCTCTAGATAACTGGATAATTTGTGTTATATACGTAAACAGCTGCAGTAAATCTGCATCATCCATATGTACAAAATATATTTTTTTATCTTACCAAACAGAGCATCCGACAGTTCGCTGTGACGATGGGAAACAACACACTCATCTCCTGCATCACTCATGAGCAGTGCAGAGAGTGAGTGGGCGTCGTGCTGCACAGATGGACCCCTGCATCCATGCATACATCAGGAAGATGCAGAAAGTTATTACGCCAATCTAGTTTTATGATGTTTTCATCCTGTTTTGACAGCGAGATAATTATTCAGAAAAAATATTTATATATTGTGTCACATTAGAGATGCTGTCTGTGCAGATGGCCGCGGCAGGCAGAGAGTTAGTCCACAGCTTTGTTCCAGATTGAAATATCTCAGCCAATATTTGATGGATTGCCGTGAAATCTTTAGCGGCAGCAATGACAAATTCAGCTTTTTACTGCAAACATTAATAAAGTAAATTACATTAAGTATGCTTTTGTTTTCATACAAATAAAGTGAATCCATCCAGTGCTGTGCAGCTCGTCTGTACATAACATACACTGTAAGTCAAGGCTTTGTAAAACAGACCGACAAATAGGTTGTGTTGAATCTACGTTTTTTTTCAAGAGATCCACATCCTCAGGAGCATTTAGTTTTAAAAATACAGCAGTTGTGTGTTTTTTTAAGAGACACAATTAGCACAAATGTATCATCTTCTTTTCTCACAGGTGATGTGGTGCAAGGTAGGACATATACCAGATTAAAGAAAACAAAGTTTGAGGGTAAAAATATTATTATTATTATTGTTAAATCCATTATCTACAGCATATCACTTATAATTTGAGGGTCATGGGGAGCTGGAGCCAATCCCAGCTGACCTCAGGCGAGAGGTTGGATTCACCCTGGACAGGTCACCAGCGTATCTCAGAGATAAACAAACATTAACAAACACACACCAACACACAATTTGTCTTTGGACCTCTTTTAAAGACGTTTAAAGGATAAGCTGATGAAACCAGATTTAGAATCATGAGATCAGAAACACGTATACGTAGATATGATATTATAGTATTGACCTGGGCCTGTGCTGCAGTGAATAGTGTAATCTAATCCTGGACTTCCGTTTAAAAGCAGCCGCTCTGTGTCAGAGAGTGTCTCAGGTCGATTTCCCCGTCAGCCATGTAATAGTATTAACTCAGGACACAGGCGTCACAGGAGCCGGTGTTTAAACTCTCCTCTGGTGTTTCCATTAATCTGTGTGGAGGCAGGTCTCATTTTAGAACAGAAACACTGTCGACTGCAGCTGATTAAATATACAACAGTCTCATCAGATCTAACCTCTGCTATTATTTTAGTTGATTTGGCTTCTGACACAATTTGGTTTTGCTTTAACTCGGCATAAATCATTCCCCCTCTGTATTAAAATGCATGAGTTTGGCTGGTCTGAGGTCATGACTGCAGGATCCCTCTCAGCAGTGAGCACACAGCGTTTAACATCGTGCTGATTTCCACCTCCTCCATCTTGTTCTCATCTCCCCGTGAACCCTGATGTAATCTGAAATAAGGATCCACGCTGAGAGCAGGTCAGGACATCCTGCGGCCCGTCCCCGGTGATGATGCAAGAGTATTTCGGTGCAGGGAGGGAACAGCGATGCCCCGCTGCCCTCGGCGAAATCTCTGGGCTGTTCTCGCCTCCACATTTAGCATATTTAATCCGGTCTGATTTGGACTTTCACGGCTGCCAGTTGGAGAAAAATGGAGAGTGAGGAGAGAGATCTGCAGCCTTATTTGAGCCAGACCCCAAAGTTCCTCGTTTGGTTCCTTTTTTAGTCACGCCAGCGGCATGGCTCCCAGATGCTGGTTGGTTCACCACCAGGGTTCAGACTGAAAGAATGTAAACTAGTGGAAAGATAACATTTTGACATTCAAGGGATCCAGAGGATGAAGACCACTGACTTCAGTTCTCTTCTGACTTTTGTTTGAGCTCCAAACTCAGGGGGATATTTGTTGTTTATGCAACTGTGAGATGGATTGTCATGAAATTAGACATTGTGTGTCCAGCAGTTTAAAGGTCCAGTGTGTAAGATTTAGGTGAAAGGGATCTATTGGTAGAAAATACATACAACTTCACCACTAGATGTCACTAAATCTTACACACTGAACCTTTAAGTATTTGCATATTTACTCTGGATTGCTCCGTGAAGAAGGACGAGTCGATATGATAACACGATTTAAATGTACCTTTCCCAGAGAAATCCTATTAGTCATCAAACGTTTGTCGGACTTTTCCTGTCACACAGACGCAGCCTAGAATCCAGTGGCTGCAGTGGGTTGGGAATAACTCAGCCCGAGCTCTGCAGTGAAACCTTATCCCTCCACTGCCTCTGTGCCTGAAGGCATCAGGAATCAGCTGCATCCTCCCTTCTATATTCACGAGCACCGTGCACAGCAGCCTCCACTACGACACGTGCGCATGCTTAGCGTTGTGACGTCACATGTTACATATCAGCCACGCCACTGATCCCTGTACAGTTCACTGCACACTGCCGTCGCCCGCCGCTGCTCAGTTCACCTTGTCACGTCCTTCCCCGGCAGGGGAGGGGAGGATGTAGAAGAGAGAGTGATGGGTGGAGGAGGAGAAGAGAGATGGGTTGTTGAGTGAGACACAGATTAGTGGGACAAAGGAGATCATGAGTAAAAAAGCTCAGTGACACCGCTGGTTCCCCAGGAGGGTTGTAGATCTCTGGTTTCCTGGCCGCCAGGGGAAATTGGCGGCTTGGTCACATATAGTAAATCTTCGGGGGTAAAAGATCAATCATCAGGGCCGAGGTTATTGACTGTGACAGGCTCTCTAGTCCTCTAGCTTCTCCGGCCATGTTCATCCACGTTAGTGCATCCCCCTCCGTCACTGCAGTAAATTTCAGTTTCTCCGACACAACACTCTGTCTGTCTCTCCCCTCCACATGCCGGTGTCTGGGGGGTTGAACACACGTTGGCAGCAGCGTGTGCAGCAGCTCTGGTCCTCTCACTCCACAGCCACCAGCAGCTCATTCCTATTCACTCAGTCTCCTGAGCGGTATGCAGGAACCCACAGGCGCTGCCCGACTCACTTGATTTTTATCCATTTAGCTCGATAAATGACTGACTCCTTCCCCGACTCCCCAGCTCCTCTCCATCTCTACACACAAGACATTTGCACACACACACACACACAAATAAGATACACTTGATATTAGAGCAGTAAACACTGAGTGAGGTGAAGCCGTCTGAATCCAGCTCAGCTCCATTTAATAATGAATCCTCACAACTCAAAGTGCTGCTTGTTTTCAGGTTTGTAAATCAGCTCCTGCTGTTCTCACCGACTCTGTGTCAACACATGAGACGTCTGTGTTTCTGTCATTATTACCTTGTTCCTCCATTTTATATGATTTTAACTTGTGCTGTGGGTTATTGCTCGTGGTGGGAAAATAGGCGTTGCTGCAGATCTTTCCTGCGCAGTACAGCTGTGTGAAATGTGATTTGGATTGCACCTCATATTTCTGCTTGAGCAAGTATAGGGGCTGCATTTCCTCATCATTTGCAAAACGACTGATATTATTAAATCATAAATCATGGAGCTAAACAAAAAAACCTTGTTGAAGTTGAAAATTCCTGTATGAAGAGGATTTGTTGCATTTTGGTTCTACGATTAATCTTCAGATTTGAATTGTTAATCAGATAAAATAAAAGCTTTGATTAAAATGATTTTGAGGAACATTTTTTACAAATTTTACTATTTCATAGATTGTACACTTTATAGACTATATATATATTTATCTAAATATTATATATACATATTATCATTCTCTCATTTTGCCTCTAAATCCTGCAGGTCCATGCTGTGATACACAGGGAACTTGTTTATTAGCAGCATCGACACCTTTTTAATTACAATTCAAACACCCGAGTTAACGAAACCAATTAAACCTGCTCTCGTCCTCAAAATGTCTCAAACCCGGCTTGAGGAGAAACGCTTCCCTTTTTTATAAATCTCTTGTGATCTCAGAGATGTTAGTGATAAACCTGGTGTGAGCATGAATCATCACTTTGGGAGAGGACATCAGACCAATTCTCTGTGTAGGAGAATAATTGCTAATATCCTCCGGTGGCACCAAAATAGTCACTGTGTCTTCACTTACATCATCGTCGTTATGCCTCATTAAATATTATTTAGTTTATAGCAAAAAAAAAAAAAATGTAGGAATGACAGTCGCCTTGTTTTTTTTGCCTAAATACAGTTCAGTCTAAAAAGAGACACATGTTCCATCTGTCTTGTGCTTTCACATTATGTTCACATCTGAAACCAGGCAGCGGTTCCATGTGACTGCCTTCATAGTGTACCCCAGGTGTGCAATATAACAGTAAGTGATTACATGGCTCGGTTGAACAGCAGAAGTGTCCCTGAGTGTGCATCGCTCCTGTTGGCTCCACACGTGTAACACGGACACACGTGTAACATGGACACACACGTGTTCACCAGGTTCTGCAGTTTGTCCTGGCGTCAGCGACTTCCTCTTATCAGCTCAGATCCTCATTGCTCCCGAGCGCCGGTCGTGAGGAGCGAGCACCGACGTCATGTGGATATTTTACGCTGCTCTGCCACAAAGCATAATTAGATATGGAATGGCCGCATGGCTGGGTGGACTCTCACAGTGCAGATAAAATCTATAATTGAGAGCATGGAGCAAAAAAAAAAGGGCTATCCTTCCCTTCAGACCATCATGGAAGGTTCTGTGGTCAGACTGGTTCACAGGATCCTGATGACCCGTCACACCTCAAGCTCTCATTCATCCCAGCGTCCATCACACTGCTCATCAGGAGACGTGTGGATTCGATCATGTGTCTCAATAATCTTCCCACCTTGTCTGGCACATATTAGACATTGGTTTTTAAGTTTAAATGCCAGGTTCAGTTTTTCATCTTGTTAAATCCTTTTAGTGTTTTATCATTTGAAGTGGTTTTAAGGCAGGTGTAATATTCAACTCACTTTTATTCTGCATTATTATTTGGGGTCTTCCGTGATAGGTCCTTGTGTACTGTTGTACTTGTTGTTGTTGTTTGCTGTACAATGTACTGTTCTGCAGCAATATTGTAGCTGATTTGATTTGATCTGAAAATGACAGGAAGTTACAGACGTAGTAGACGTCACCTGACACGGGCAGACTCCTGTCTCCATGGCAACCAGCTCAGGGAGGATTCGAAGACTTGGTCGAGTTGTGTAGGTGAAACTGACGATGGGAAGTGTGTCTGTGTGTGTGTGTGTGTGTGTGTGTGTGTGTGTGTTCTGCTTTGCTGTCAGAATATTGAGCCGTTTCCCAAGTGGGATCAGAGGAGACTTTGCTAAGATGACTCACAGAGCAGCGGTCCTCAGAAAGTCTTACGCTGCATAAACCACTGTCACAGGCTTACCCCCACCACCCCCCCCCCCGGCCCCACCCCCCGCTGTCTGTCATAAATCAGCCCTCTGTGTTCTGACCCGGGAAAATACATCTCCTCTTCTCAGAGCACGTCCCACTCTTTAGGATCTTTAATTGTGAGACAAAAAACTGCTGAGCTCGAAGATCATTTATACGAGGAAGCGTGAACGTAAAGAAAGAACTGACTCATCCTCTCCTCGACGTACAGTGTGAGTGGGCTCGTTCTCCACTCGAGGAAAGACATCATCCACTGACCTTGGCTTCTGATGGTTTATTTCGTCACTGCACTGTGACGTCCCCCCCCCCCCCCCCCCCAGTCCTTCCTCTGAGGGCTGTCTGGCCTCGTGTCGGCAGATCTCCGGCCCCTCGAGGCCGCTGGTTACATCACAGACCAGAGCTGGATGCTGGCAGAGCCGGAAATGTTATCGGGCCGACTGAGAGTGAAGGAATGTGAGCTGAGAGGAGATCTGTGTGTCTGTGTGCTGCATCTGTCTGGAGCAGGAATGAAACATCTGGAGTGTTACCAGAAAAATCTCTGTGGGGTGATCAACTAAATTATGTGGATTTCTCTCAATGTTTTTTTTTTTCTGGTGAAAGTTTTATTTCACTCAGTCCTCTGAAATATCACATCAATCTGAAAAGTAAAATCACATGTCACCAGTGCTGCTGCAGTGTGAACATCGGTTAAATGAAATCTCCTCACGTGAAGCTCAGGGTCAAACTGGTATTTATGTGTTTGTTGTTTCGATGTTATCTTAATTGGAATTCAGAGGCTGTGACCTGGTGAGGCTGCAGACACAGACTGGTTCACACTTCACATCCTGAAGAGGCTAATTTACACATTTGTATTATTATTTATTATTATCAAATATATATGAGACAAGAATCTTACAAGTGATTACTGATACTAAGGATCCTTATATTTCCGTTACCTTAGAATGACCTTGTGTCTTTATCTGAAGCTCCTCCCATGTTGCACCAAACACTGGCTTCACAGAGAGCCTTTCTCTTTCTCCCTTCTGCCAATTTAAGTTTTCCTACAATTGGAAAGGGAGGGGGATTCAGATGGCTGCAATCTGCCACTTCACCAATAGATGTCACTAAATCCTTCACACTGAACCTTTAATCTGTCATGTCTTGTTTGTGTGCAGTGTCAATGAGCAACCGTCACCTGTCATCCACAGGCTGTGGCTGGGGGGGGTTTGTTTATTTTTCATGTCCATGTGAACATCAGCTCAAATCTGATGAATTGGATTTGACGTCTGCAATTTGCAACATTTTACACCGAATTGCAAAAGTGTCCTGATGAATCTGATCAACTTATTATTGATCTTATTTATATGTTATCTCAAATCTCTCTTTTTGTTCTGTTTGCTTTACAGAAAGTGAGCGAAAAAGTTGGAGGAGCAGAAGGAACGAAGCTCGATATGGACTTCACTGATATGGAGAAGGCAAGACTGAGTTTCTATGCAACTTTCTGTTATCTTGTTGTGAAGATTATTACAAAATATATTTCTAGACAAATCAAATTAATCAATCAACCAGATTTGTACAGAAGAATAAAACATAACCAAACAAGACTTGAAATTGCTGGTAAGATAAAAGAAGACCAAACATTACAAAGTCTGTGTTATCCTGCATTAATTAACCTATTCAGAGAAGTGCCAACCTATTGTTTTTACACCTGACCCCTTGTTTTTCTATATTAATTGTAAGTGATATCATTATATATTCTAATGTCGGATATAGTGTGTCATCAACTGAAAGAACAGAGAAGTGATAAACGTTTTCTGACCTGTTGTCTCTGTACCTTCTGTCTCCCTCCTCGCGTGGGGTCACATGGTGGTTCACAGAAGATGGACACCACCGCTCGGGCCGTGCTGGACATCATGACCAAGACCACTGAGTATCTGCAGCCGAACCCAGGTGAGATGACCCGGCTGTGCATTATCCTGCAGCCTGGGAATCTGATGCTTTAGTGTCATTTAATCCCGAGTAGCCCAGCAACATATTAATATCAAAAACACGTGCATATCATATATATACACACACTTATTGTGTAGACGTACACCTCTACTCATTAGGTTCTGTCAATAAATCAATAATACCAGCATGATCATATCTTTTCAAATCATCTAAATTATTTTATGAGATTAAGCCTGTACAGTTTCCCCATAACTGTGATATATACTGATATCTGAAAATATCCCTATCAGTATAATGGTTTCTTCCACATCACCCAGCCCTTATTCAAATATCAACAGCACAAAACCATTAAATAATTCTATAACTGCATTTTTGTTTTAAATTATATAATATAATTGCCATATATTGAAGGTCTGTCTGACCTTTTGGGCTTTTATTTTGGTCATGGTATTTGTAACCCTTAATTATGTTGGCCTCACTCTAATAACAGTTTATCCTCATGATTTGACCTTTTGTACCTTTGAATCTTTCCAGAACAGTCAAAGTGAATATTATTGACCATTTAATCGCTGTGAGAACTGCTGAGGAACAATGAGACTCCAGCTCTGTTCACATGAAATAACCTTCACACTAACTGCAAACAAATTACAGTCGAACACTTTAATGTGGTTTACTGTGGATCCTCGGGCCTTGTTCCATCTGACCACGAATTCAAGACACGCCCAGAGGTGTTTGTTTACATTACTGCCGTGTCTCTGCAGCCACGAGAGCCAAGATGAGCATGATGAACTCCATGTCACGCATGCGCGGCCAAGAGAAGGGGCCGGGCTACACGCAGACCGAGGCCATCTTGGGAGAGTCCATGCAGAGGTTCGGCCGGGAGCTCGGGGAGGACTCGAACTTTGGTGAGCTGCAGCACGTTAATGCTTCCAACTGAAATCAGGAGTAAAACGAGGTTTATTTTACTATTGCCATCATTGTATTCCCTCAAAGGGCACAGTGACAATATCATTTAAAATACATGAGTTTATTTCCATATGAGACAGACGCCTAAAGTTTGATTTAAAATTCACAAATGAAGGCGTTAAAGAATCAGATTCTAATGAGATAGTCTTACATGAATTAAACCCCTTTCTACACTATATACTGACATAGAAGTTTATGGAACACATGTGTTTTTAAGAGTGTATAAATGTGTTCCTTTTTTTACAGGACTCGCTCTGATTGACGCTGGGGAAGCCATGCGTGAGCTGGGAGAGGTGAAGGACGCTCTGGACATGGAGGTCAAGCAGAACTTCATTGATCCAATGCAGAACCTCCACGAAAAAGACCTCAAGGAGATAACGGTACTTACACACACAATGTGGCGGGGGGGGGGGGATCCAAGTCATCTACAGGTCAAAGATTCAGATTAACGCTCTGATCTCATTACACAGCATCACCTGAAGAAGATGGAGGGTCGTCGCCTGGACTTTGACTACAAGAAGAAGCGCCAGGGCAAGGTGAACGACGACGAGATCAAACAAGCGCTGGAGAAGTTCGACGACTCCAAGGAGATCGCTGAGCAGAGCATGTTCAACCTGCTGGAGAGCGATGTAAGCATCTGGAGTGCTCCCAGTTTAACATCTGCATCACACTGGGACAATACTGCTTCTCCCAACATATTGTAGGTTTTCTTACAACCCCTGTCTTACACTGCTATGGTTTCCAACTGCTAGGTCCATTTCCATTCCCCACTTGAACAACCTTAAACCATTGGAATGAATTGGGGTCATGACTCCCTTACATACTAGAAACCATAATGTTTCCTATAATACCAGTCACTTCTACTCAAGGAGATGGGGGGTCTTCGTTCGACCCCACTGCAACAATGTTTTGAGAACTCTGTTAACTTCTATGATCGATGTATGGACACTTTTTGTCTGGATTTCCCAAAGTCCCTTGAAACACTTCTGATAATGTATAAATGTCCTACCAGCCATCATGATATCACTGTGGTGATCCTCATTCAACCAGATGTCACCTTACAGCTAAAGGAATCTAGATTTAGAGTCATTAGAATGATTGCTTAAAGCTCCAGTGTGTAGGATTCAGTGTCTCTATCTGTGGAATAGGATTATAATTTCCATAATTATGTTTGTGTATAATCATCATAATGTTGTTACAGTAAAATGAGCCATTTATATCTGAGATAGGAGCTGGTCCTCTTCCACAGAGTCCTCCATGTTGCCCTGCCATGTCTCTACAGTCGTCCAGAAAGGACAAATCAAACACCGACTCTCAAGAGGACCTTTTGCCTTTTTTATGGTACCTGTAGGCCACCATAGATTCTTGGTCAGGCGTGGAGGATGCAGCGTGATTCAATTCAGTCAATTTACAACCTCGTCACTAGAAGCCACGAGTCAATGTTTGTGTGTAACGCTTCATGTGCTTCCTCTGTGTGCACTGACAGATTGAGCAGGTGAGCCAGCTGGCTGCGCTGGTCCACGCTCAGGTGGAGTATCACAGCCGGGCTGCTGAGATCCTCACACAGCTCTCCAGTAAGATTGATGAACGGTCAGTACTTTGTCTTTCAGCATGCGTCAGCGGATGTACTTACATGTGTGACTTCAGTTACACTTAATATGTCGATATCTGCTTTTGGGTAATTCTGGGTTTTCCACCTTGCAGGATAAGGGACACCACCGTCAAGCCCAGGAAGGAGTACCTGCCCAAACCCCGCACGTCTCTGGACTTCTCCTCCATCAGCGAGAACCACAATGGAAGCATCCACAGTGCTCGATCTCCAGGTGAGACCCAGAGAGAAACCTCACCGCTCAGAGACATGTGCAGAAACTGATCCTGGTTCTGTAAACACACGCCGTCATCTCTCACTGGGGTGAAAACGAGTTTCTGTTTCACGTGATGTGAAAACAGAACCAACAAACGTGTGGTTATATTTTCTTTACGTTTCTGGACTGGTTTCTGTAACTTTATATTTTTCTTTCCTTTAATAATCCTCTTGTGTTTTTTCATTTCTACCATAAATTCTCAAATAGAAGACAAAACTGATCAATGAGAAAATCATGTGTGTGTTTACATATGTTTATATATAGTAAACAAATTTACAATTTACATTTTACAAATAGGAGCCGAACAGGAGACGTAGTTTTCTTACACCGATAATATCAGCAGATATAAGCCTCTCACAGACGTATCAGTATCTGTGTTTATGTTTGGATATATGAAAACTTATATCAGTATTTCAATCAGTCCCCAACAATCCACTTGTGCACAATCCCAATATACAAGTGTAGACATTAAAAAGGAAAATCTTGCAGTAACCTGTCAAAATAAGAGCATGGGGCTTTCATGATTTGATATAAACATTTTAACAAGATGTTTGAGAATTTATGGTGCGTTTGTTGTGTTTGCTAATTTTATCTCTTTTTCCAGATCTTTCCCAGACATTTAAGTTTGTACCTGCACTGAACAGAGTATCGATCAATCCAGAACAAATAAAAACCTCTGTGCACTTCTCTCCTCTTTCCCCGTATGATTTGTCTTTGTCACATGTTTGTAGGGGCGAGGTCTCCAGGTGAGCCAGGTCAAATTTCTGTGTCCTCTACGATCATCACTTCATTTCTCCCCCTCATCATTTCCACTTTAAACCCACAACAACTTCTGCTGTTTGCCGTCCTCCCCCCCCCCCCCCCCCGTGTTGTTTTCTCTCCCCGTCTTCGCAGCAAGGTCTCCGGGTGAGACATAAGTGAATCCCGGAGAGATCTTGTTGAGCTGTTTCTTCTCCATCACTTCACCTCCCTGTCATTTTCTTCACACGTCTTTATTTCTGTCTTTTTGTTATAAGGGAATCCCGGAAACCAAAAAGACACAAACTGCAGAAAACACAAGTGTCGTCCGCTCAAACAATCTCAGACTGAAAGTGACAATGAAAAACAAACCAGGGGACGAGCATTTGCTATTTCTGCTTTCTTCTCCCGATCTGTCTTATCCTCCTTTTTTTTTGTCCGTCCGCCGCTCCGCCTCTTTCAATTTGTCGTGCGACTTGTGTTTTCATTTTTCATCGACATCTTCACTGAACACATCCATCAGTCCGTCATTTATCCTTCTGAAAATGCGATCGCTAAAAAGTTCTCCTGTTCACCGCTGTTTTTCTACTTCCTCCTTTGCAGCACGGTCTCCAGGTGAGAAAAAAGTGACTTGGGAGGAGATGAAAAATCTATCTCTCTTATTTCAAATTGAACTTTTTGTGGAAGTGCTGTTTTGTCTTGTTTTTTTGTTTTGTTTGCAGTGCAGCTCATCTGCAGCGCTGCTTCTGTCTAACCCCTGGTTTCTCCTGTGCGTTTTTTTAAAAGAAAAAAACTAATTTCTCACACTCTTTTATTGTTAAAGGAATAGTTTAAATATTTAAAAAAATTATAACACAAACAATTTAACCTTGAAATAAATCAGGTATCTGAAGAGCTGCTGTTTTCTCCTATCGACAGAGCCAGATGGTCCAAAGTCTTTTCTTTCGTAAACGTATAAATACAGTTGGAAGACACGTCACATAAAACATATGTGACATACCACACACACACACACACACACTTTTCCTGAGCTGCATCTTCTTTGCCTCATTGTAGTGCCCTAAACCATATTGACTCATTGCTTCCCCCTGAGGGTGGAAAGCAGAAACAACACCAACTGGTTCTCGGAGGTTGAAGTGGTCATTTCTTCCCCCAGTGGTCTCACGGGACAATAACCAACCTGTTCCAAGCTGAAAAACAAACAGGCAGCACAAAGATAATAAACAATACCAGCCCGATTAGAGCCCAATGATCAATGCTCATCAGGCAAAGAGACAAGTGTGACTTATTTAATCATCATCACCTCTGAGACTGAGACGACAGCTGCTCTGCTGGAGGAGATGAAGCCTCACACAAATGTAGACATGACAGAGCGGATGAGGAATGATGTTGTTTTTCTCGCTTTATCTGTAAAACCGAGAATCAGAATCAGGTTCGATTGCCAAGCAGGTTTACACATACAAGGAATTAGCTGTGGTGTGTTGGTGCAATTATAAATATAGAAAATGTAAAAGACAAGAATAATAAAATGTGAAAAATAGCAATATAATATAAAAGCATACAATATAAAGCATATACAAAATACTAGAAGCAAATATACAAATACTAGAAGTGGGAGGGATTGTGTAATATGTACAGATTATAAAAATGCATACTGTAACTGACTCATCTAACACAGTGACGGTCTTAACACACACAAAAGTATCTTGGAGTCTAACTCCAGCGCTACAGAAAGTGTGTATTTTAGTTTTACAAGAGAAGAGACTCATCAAGACTTAACAAAGATGAGGCCCAGGGATTATTTGTGTGTGTTCCCCCAAATATTGAACTATTCCTTTAAACACCATCTGAATCCACTGTTGCTTACTAGTTGTAACTTTGCAGAAACTGATGATGATGTGTTTTGTCTCTCTTCTGCTTCTTCCCCTCCTCCCTGCTTCCTCCTCTTCTTTGCCCCTTTCAGCCAGGTCTCCAGGTGAGCCTTTCCCAAAGCTTGTCTTGTGATCATTACGCCTCTTATTTGCATGCAGCGTCGCCCCCCCCCCCCCCCCCCCCCTTCCAGCCTCTCGTCTAACGCTGCCTCTCTTTCTCTCTCTCCATTCCCCCCCCCCGTCTCTCCAGCCCCACTGGACCAGCCCTGCTGTCGCGCCCTGTACGATTTTGACCCCGAGAACGAGGGTGAGCTAGGCTTCAAGGAGGGCGACATCATCACCCTGACCAATAAGATCGACGACAACTGGTACGAGGGGATGCTGCACGGCAACTCCGGCTTCTTCCCCATCAACTACGTGGATATCCTGGTGCCGCTGCCGCACTAGGACGTCCCGACTCGCAGCTTTGTCTCCAGCGGTGGCAAAACTAAAAATCCCAGCCTCCAGTTCCTTCCCCCCGATATTCCCAGTAACCTTCTCCTAAACATTCCCACTTACCACCTGTGCTCCACGTTAAAGGAGTCAAAACAGCGGCAACACAATAAAGATATGAAGCAGATTGACAACAGATGAAAAAACAAAGTGTGCACCAGAAGTTAATGAGCGTAAAAACCTATTGAGGAGAAATTGATTGTCGTTGCTTCCCCTTTATCCCAGGAGGCACCTCCAGGCTTCCATAGTCACCTTCCCCCTTTTCTGTCCTGGCTTTTGTCTCGGTTGCAGTTGGCTGTCAGTCCGTCATGAGTTTATCAGAACACCTTAGCAAATTCACATTTACTCTCATTCACTATATTATGTGGAAACCATTACAGTAGATAGAAACGTTTTTTCTCACATAAAAATAACCGGTCTACGTGCTTCATGTTTGTTAGAGACTCTAGGTCACAGCATGGTTTCGAAGTGTTTAACGTTTAATCTTATATTTAAAAAAGAAAAAAAAAGTTAAGTTGAGCTGATTTTTTTGTTTTTTTTTCCCGTTTTGGAATGTTCCTCTGTTTGTCTTGGCGTGCCCGGGCCGTCTCCGGAGAAACCGCATCCCTGTCTCGCATTTTTAACTCACCAGTGTTTTAGACAGAATCGGTAACTTACAACCAAGATTAACTCATAGTATTTTTTTAAACATGTACGCATGACCCATCGTTATGTGATTTAGATACCAAAGTTACCTGCAGAAACCTGATTCAACTCTTAACTGTGTCGGTAAAAATAGTTCGACACAAAAAAACGGTGAAGTAATCTCTAGCGCTTTGGTATTTCTATCATCAGGGGGGGGAGGGGGGAGGGGGGGTCGAAACTGTATTCTTGAGTCTGTGACATTACATATCTGAGCCAGTTGTTAGTGACGTGTTGACATGATTTGCAAACACACAAAAAGTTGTGAAGTTTAAACTGTCTGAAGTGATGTAAGAAAAACTCCGGTGCAGTCCGTTTCTGAGGCTCCAATGTGTATTTTATGAGAAACTCGTGTGACAAATGGTCGATGTGTTGTGATATAATAACTTATATAGGATTTAACTGCTCGGTGGGGGCAACTGTTTTCTCTGCGGCTGAGGGTGAAGCTCTTTTTTCGCTGCATTCCTAATAGTCCGATTAGTATTCCTGTAGTTTAGCTGTCTAGAAGCAACCGATTGAGAAAGGGAACTAGACGTAGCCGACAACGATACTGTTTGAAATACTTTGTAACGAGGACAGAGGAGCGCACACGCAGCAGAACGTCACCAGGAAGGACTTCTATTGGTTTGGATGGAGATGTTTTTATTCTTTGAGATGATGCAACTGACACCTTAAAAAAAAACACCCTTTTTCTTAATGATGATATTGACAAAAAGCTGCTTTTTTGTTTCCTCTTCCCACGTCATGTCAGGCCTCAGTAAAAAATGTCAGAAAATCCCACATGTTTAATTTCCCCCCCCCCCCCCAACCAGCTATTTGCTCGTATGCAGTATTGTGTGGGATTTGTTTCCCGTCTTTAACGGATGTACTGATAATGTAGAAATCCAACCTGGTCTCAGTTATTTCACGTTTAGTCAGTCGGGTGCCGCGGTGCACCACGTTCCCCCCCGAGGCTTTACCCTCTGCAATGTCAACAACGTATTTACCCTCCTGCAAAAGAATAGGTGCAGCAATAACACTAGTTTTTCACCCATCTTGTAGTAATGTGCTTTGGGGAGGGACGTGTAATTGGGTTTGCACACTGTGTAACGCACAGGGACGGGGCTGCAGAGTACCTCCGACGCCGAGGTGTCTAACACATACTGTCTCTGACAGTGCTCAACATTAAAAACAAACATGGATGTCTCTTTAATCAAAAGGACCAATTCATTATATTCAGTAGAATTACAGTAATGATGCAAACTCGACAGATTACCCATATTAAGTGTTGTGCTGTTTGTTTTTTTAAGGAAGCACAAGTTTTGCAGGCAGTAAACTTTGACTGGGGAAGAATCACGGTACAGTTTGAAAAGGTCATGTTATTTATTTGATTTTATTTTTTAAAGGTGATCCGATTCCTTCCTTCTTTTTTTCTCTTTCACTGTTTTTTAACAATCGTGTGTATCTTTGCCCTCAATGAGGACTGTACAGCTTTTGTGTTTTGTTTTCACCTTGTGTGTATAGTCGCGCATCTACAGTAACGTATCTTATTTTTGTAACTGTGACAAAAGTATACACATACAGGATAGATGTATATATACAGTATATTATCCAGAAGCGAAAGTGAGAGGAGGGATTCTCTGTGCTGCACATGATTGTCTTTGGATTGTTTTTTTTGTTTTCTGTTTTTATTTAATTTTATTCTTGCACTGGATTTTAAGACTGTATGCTTGATGTAAAGAAAAAAAAAGTGATAAGTCAATGTAATTTATTCAAATAAATCCAGAGAAATGGTTATTGCCCTGATGACTTTTCATACAAACACACAGACCCCGGGATTTACACTTAAACACATTTGTTAAACAATAATTCAGATGGAAGCTGAAGATAAACTAACTATATAAATATATAACTAACTAGCTATTTGACTGCACTGCACTTCTCTGGCTGGTGTTTTTCATACCAGAGGAGGCTCAGCAGGGACTCGGCTCAGTAAATAGAGGAAGATAGATGAATTATTTATTTTCCTGCAGGATTCTTTCATGTCCTCTCGCTAGAATCCAAATCAGAAAAAGTAGGTCAGGTGAGAGAATCTCTCGTGCACCTCCAACACGACTGAAACGTCTCAGTAATCCTGTTAGAACAACATTATTATCAATATACAAAGACATGAATGAAGCTTGAAGCTAATTAAAGGCTCACAACATTTCCAATGTGTAAATACAAAGTTTAAGCTGTACAAATAATAAATTACACAGACCAGTCACATTAAAACAGTAGTAAACACAATAACACAATCAGAAGATCATGTGCTCAACTGCTTGGATTAGACAGGTCAGAGGACTTGATCTGTTCTTTTTACTTTACTACATTTATTTGACATTGCGAGAGCTACTTGTAAATAAAGTTTTTACATCCTAAATGTGACGATTGTACAAAATATGCTGCAACATGTAACCACACAGCAGTATATCAGTTACATTTAGTTTAGCCTCAAGCACATGCAGCATGAAAAGGCTTCTTACACATGAATGTGTTACTAATAAAAACACTGCACAGTTAACTTCAGCTGCTTTGAGTCAGAACGTTTAAGAACAGGCTGCATGTTTGACCACAGACCAATCACCTTAATCAGACGGCTTATAATTCTGAACAGTATCAGGAAGATTCTTTCAAATACTAACTTGGCAGAAACAGACATTTCCTCGTTGCCTTAATAAGAATTGGATTATCTTCGTTCGAGTGAGTCATGAGTTTTAAATGGAAGTTCATTGTTCCTGGAAGACAAGATGAGCAAATATTTTATATTAGGATTATCTGGCCCATGTTACACCTTCCACTGAGCTTGAATACAATGGGTTCAGTTGTTTTTGCATAATTCTTCTTGTACACACAGAAAAACACTAATGTAAACATCACCTGCATGGGTAATAAATCAAGTTTTCCTCCTAGAATCAGTAAATATTAATTGCAGTAAGTATTGGTTGGGCTCACAATTCACAACACAAAGGTACTATCACTTGCTTGGTCCTCAGCATGCAGCCACCTCCTGTTAGCACAGAGTCCAAGTCACAGAGAAACACTCACACACATTTCGACCTGTTCCAACATTCCTCAGATGAACAGAGCTTCAACCCGACTGCTTAAGAAAGTTTTTACCTGGAAAAACTCTTCTAAGCAAAAAGCCAAACTTCTTAAATCCTCAACTTTCAACACAAGCAAACTGCCCTCGTGAAAAGTGCAGGCCAGCATCGTCTTAAAGAAAACAAACTCTCTAGGATATGACAGAAGTTTCATTTCACGATGAGCCCGTTTATTCTATAACTGTATAACAGTAGTGACACCTTTTGGTCCCCTGCCATTACCTCTCAGCACCAGTCAATCTGGCTACACCCTTCACCTCCTCGTGCATCTTCACAGTTTAACCCCTGCGCTCCCTCGGCTGCACACACGCAACCACACTGTGATGACATGGTTGCGATTGATCCAGTGTAGGGGGGGGGGGTGGTGGCTGTAACGTCCCGCAGCAGCCTAAGTCAGCCCAGGGCCTTTGAATAGCGTCCATGCGTGTCGGCCTCCCAGTCACACACCCTGTGGCCTGTCGCTCCGCTGATCACAGCAAATATAGACACAGCCTGAACCTTGTTGTCACAGTCTGCAGAACAGTCCACAAACACTTATGTCGACCACAAGCTACAGTAACTGGTACTGTCATGTGTACAGGTGGATATTGTGGATACAGGGCGTCTCCTGGTAAATGTTGTTTATGAGCCGGTGCCAACGTTCTGCCAGTCACACTCGATCTGCCGCTCTGTCAACCCGATACTAGAAAGAACGCATCCTCTTGGCGGCTGCTGGTCTTCCCTGGAATTCATGTCGGTTTATTCGTTTGGTGTTTTCATGCTTTAGATAAAACAAAACAGAAAGAATGACAGAAGTGGAGAAAAGAACTTAAAATAAGTGTTTTCAAGGGTTTTCACTTTTATTTCACAAAGCCATCAATATTTTTTACAGTGTATTGCAACTTTTACCTAAATAATAGATACATACTCTTCTTCTGAGGCTAATAAAAAGTGTACATGTAGCCACTGTGAAGTAAAAAAATACTTTAATTAAAATTCCTATTCCACTGACTTCATATTCTCTGATTCTGCGTTTTTCCTGTTTTTATAAATTTAAAATTGATCTTAATATTTCTATATCATTAAACCTGAGTGACCAGAATATCTTTAATTTAGAAAAAGCAAAACATCTGAGGACATCCATTTGAATAAATTATAACATATCTTGATGGACATTATTAATTGATTCTAAGCAAACATGAACGATTATCAATAAAGACGTAAATGTTGTGGTTCTACTCTAGTAGTTTTTTTTTCAATTTCAAATATTAAGGATCAATATTTGAGCATATTGAATTTTTTCCTGTGTCTCGTTATTTAACACGCTTTGACCTCTTAGTGTTTATCTTTAAATTAAATTGCCAATTTTTTACAGGGAAAGACCAATAAAGTTTTCTTGAATCTTGAGTCAGTGTTAAAGTTTCACTCTGAAAAAGATTTTACTGTCGATTTTAACTGATACCTGTTATTGTCTTGATTATTGTATTTGTTTATAAAATGCATTATTTTCCACCAGTTAATCAACTAATCAATTGTTCAGAGAGAAGAAAAATGCATCGGTGACTCAAAACCACAACACTGGTGGTCACAGTGCACGTGGAGAACACACTCACACACACACAGACACACAATTCCTCTCTTCCAGGTAATGTAAGCAATAGCATTTCTGACACATGCCCACACACACACACACACACACACACACACACACACACACACACGCACACACACACACCACGAGACAGCTAATTCAGTAAAGAGCATTCCTCAGACCCTCTCTCCTGGTGGGTGGCCTGTTGGAGACGGAGAGACTTCTTCTAAGGACCCTACTCAGCCGGGTACTGACCCTGTTACATGGCTGCTGAACATTTCTAACAACCGACCATGTTGTTTTTAACAGTCACGTGATTCTTGTCAACAATCGATTGTTTCTAAACACTAATCAGCTGCTTGGTTGTCAACCCGCTGCTTTGACTGTGTGTGTGTGTGTGTTTTCAAATAAAGCAGCTATGATAAGTTTTCAGCTATTTGAACATAGAGGACGTTTTCCTTGCAGCGTCTGAATGACACCGTCCCGTGTGCAGGAGCCGGCCTCACCGACTCACTCAGTTAGCGTGTAAAGAGTCAGCTGCTCAACTAGCCGTGGCAAGCTTCAACTGGCAGGGTGGTGAGCCACTCCATCATATCTGACACCTGAATCAGCCACAGCCTCTTAATGCATGAATGGCAGGGTGCATCAGTTTTCTGGCCAACCCCAAACCACAGCAGACCGCAAGGCAGCCACACTGGTTACAGACATGTTCCACATATTCACAGAGGCCGAGGGAACAATAAGTATCCACCTCCAGTACCTCCCACCACCCACAGAGCATTAGAACAGGTTCTACTGGCAACTCTCTGTGGTAAAAAGATACTGTACAGCAAATGCTACTGTCTCTATTTTTACAGAACTATCTCTAGGCATCTATACAATATGTCCAGGTTTACAATATGAGACATTCTGGGATTCACCGAGCTGAACTGGTGCATTAGAATACAGCAGTCCTATAATAATCATAATGATGATGTAAAGCTGAGGTGATTCTTCATGGTTTGTTTGTCAGCAGGTTTACGAAAAAAACATCTGACAGATTTCCATGAAACTTGGTGGAAAGATGTAAGAGTCAGGAAGTTTGAGAGGTTGTAGTTTGAAATGATGTTGTTGCTTTAGTGGTTTATCTGCCAGCCTGTGTATGAACAGGCTTTTATAAATATCAGATTATAATCTGCATGAGAGAGGAACGATTACAGGGTTGTTGTATTAGACCAGAGGCTCCAGTGAGTTGGACGTCCATTTTGTTTGTGTCACTTTGTTTTGTTTATGTTTTAAAGTAGTTTTAGTCCTAGATAACAAACGAAGTGCCATGTTACTGCCTGTGGTGAAAGAAGTATTCACGTCTCTCACTATCAAGTATATCTCTATAATAAACAAACCATGACAAAAACAACTAAAGACTTTTGTGTACCTAAGTAAGTACTTAGCAAAATATACACATTAGTATAACAAGTAAAATGTCTTATGTGACAGAACCACCTCTGTCATATATTAACACGGTATATGTTATACTGAGATATTTTATGATGTGCTAAAATATGATGTGATTACATCGAGGTAGAAATTAGCATTTTACTGGTTTGTTCAACTGAATCTATTTTTGTTGTAAACTGTTCTACAACAAGGCCTCACATTTATAAACTGACTCCGTGTTTTGTATGTAAAATATTTCTCAGATATGATGAAGTAAAAAAAAAGGTGCCGTATTTTCCACTGAAATGTCGAGTAGATGTACAAAGCAAATAATCGTCACTACACATTCTCTCTCTCTCTCTCTCTCTCTCTCTCTCTCTCTCTCTTTCCGTTTCTACCACGGCTGAAAGGTAACTTCACTATACTGTAAAAAATACTGTAAAAAATGAGCCTCTTGTAACAAACACAAGAAGAGTTCAGAGGATATGATGCATTGTGTTACAGATACAACTGCTCAACAGTGTATAAAATATTGAATGTTGCTCAAACTACAAGAGTAAAATTCTACTTTTGCATCAGTATATTCAGGTATTTCATATTCATAAAAACATCCATGTGAAACCAACATTTAACAGCTTCATTTTTCTGTTTACTGCAGATATTTCCCATACAACCATTATGGGAATAAGTTGTTTCATTCAAGTAGAATTACAAGAGTTGCTTGTAAAGACTTTATCAATGACTTTAACTCATAATAGACTCGTAAAGAGTATTTTTCAACTTTTGCTATACTTTTCTTAAGTTAATGCTCTGAATACTGCAAGAGTGAATTAGAATGGAGGAGAGCACACAAACGGAAAATGACCTCTCTCTTTTTCTTACACACACACACACACACACACACACACACACACGCACACACACACACACTCACACACACACACACTCACACACACACACATGCACACACACACTCACACGCGCGCACTCTGAGGAGCAGCTGTTGGTGGGAGTATGCCAGTGTGTGTCATTACATGTTTTCCTGTGGCGTTCATACATAGTTTCTCTATTCAGCAGGAAAGCCCAGCTCTCAACACCAGACAGAGGCAGCTAATACCCCCGTCTGTCAGAGGCGCTCAAAGAGCAAGTGATTGGAGATGACAAACGAGGCAGTAAGACAGGTCAGGCAGCTCTACGGTGGCAGAGAGAGAGGGGGAGAAAAGAGAGGAGGTGGAGCCAGAGAGGAGCAGGTAAGTGCCAACAGGGAGGAGGTATTTTGTGTGTGTGTGTGTGTGTGTTCCTGCATGTTTGTTAGTCATACTGTGAGGGTCTGTGGGGGTCTGACACTCAACTCGTCTGTTAGGAGATTGTTTCCAGCTCTGGGTTCACAACCCCACCTCTACTGAAATCCAAAAGAGAGAGAAACACTGTGTGTGTGTGTGTGTGTGTGTGTGTTTGTGTGTTTATTCCTATTGATGATCAATATCCTTTCAAGTTCTAAACTTTGAGCAGACAGAGTCAGGCCTCACCTCTCGCCAGCGAGCTTCACCTTGGCGAGGCTCCGTCCTCAGAGGATACAGGTTTTATTTAAATGTTTGAAGCATCACAGAGACAGAGCTCATAACAACATCATCAGCGTCATCAGTTTGATTTCATCTCAGGTCGGTTCAGTAAAGCTCAACTGGCATTAGTGGAAGAGAACCAATTTAACCATGACATTTTTTGGACCAAAAATCACTCACTTGATGATGAGACGTGGCCTCATCATCCATATAAATGTTACCATCAATTATAATAACACCCCTTGTGAAGGCCACATATCATCACTATGATAGACAGGAGCTGGCATTTAGAAACAAATGGACAAACATATTTAGGTGACTACAATTGATGAATGAGTTTGTTTACAAGTTTCTACTGTGTTTTTTTTTTAAAAGCCAAAACGAAAATCTATTTTGTTTTCAAAATGTCTTTCTAAAATAATCAGAAATAAGAACAGAAACAAATTTTGTTGGTCGTAGCTGCCTTTGTGCGTCACTCTGTTTGTTTGGAGCCTCAGAAAAAAGTCAAGATTTATAAATTCAATAAATTTATGAAAGAGAATTTACGATAGCATGAACGACTAAATTTAATTAGTATTAAATGTCGATTAAAAAGGGATGTAACTAAAATATATGTTCTTAGTCAATTACTTTGAATTGATTTGTAATTAATACGTTTTATTTTCCCATAATCAAGGTTGACAATCAGTTAACTGGAACCTTTGTCATTTTAATTAAAAAAGGACAAAACAATTATTTAATATCTAAATAGTCGGTGTCATCTATATTATCAAAGCTTATTAAAAACACACAATCAAGGAGGCAAAAACAGCAAAATCAGCTGATAAAGTCGGAGAAGGTTAACAAATCTTCTCCAACACAAATAGATTCACAAATCCAAATCTGTAAAATTTATCATATGTGCAGATTAAAAAAATCTGGGAATCAAAAATGAAAGGTGTTTTTCTCACACAAGAAAAATGAAGCTGTTGCTCAGAGTTGAAATGTGTTGATTGAATAGTTTATTACCCTCCATCACACCAGGCTATTTATAAAGACCCAGGTTATTAGGCAGCACTGCACACATTAACTTCACTGTGGTATTTGTCCTGGTCATAAATTATCCACAGTGGTTGAGCCGGTAAAAGGTTCTTTAAGCCTGAGCCAGCAGTGGAGATGAGAGAAGGGCCCGCATGACAAAATGGTGCCAGGTTAAGGGGCAGCCGCACGCCATGCAAAACAGTCGAATGGGAAAACATTTGGTGTGCAAATCCATAAGTCCATTCAAATGGTTTCACAGACAGCGCAATTAACCTGCGGGGAGGGGGGGGGGGGGGGGGGGGTAATCAGATTACATTTTTTAAAGCTGTTTCATCAGGTCAAATTTCTAAAAGGGGGAACAAGTTCAAACGCCTTCAAAAGTGTAATTCTACAACTTCACAGCTTACAGACCGAGATGCAACTCGCTGCAGATCCTGTGACCTTAGAGCGTGTGAGGATCCTGGCGCTCGGCGGTGAGGAGGAGTCTGAGCGAGCCGGGCGGTGGAACCTGTCCGTTTCTGGATCTATTCTCCTGCTTTAATCCCGGAGACAGTCACACCCATCACGCTGCCATTGTGCAGCTGAAGCCTCTCTAGGCATGACAGAGTGTAGGTGCCTGGGTTTATCACCCTGCCTGCACGGCCCAAATCATACACATATTCACATGTATGTGCACAAAGGCCGGCTAACTCAAATACATGCACGCATGCAAAGTCCTTGTTTTTCTGTACTTTGTGTATTTATGACCTTGTGATGGACTGAAGAGACAGTCGGACTCTGACTTACTTTCCTCTCTTCATCAATCCTCATCTCATTTCCACCTGTGCTAATGTAACTAATTAATCCTTAAACCGTGTAGGAGCAGAAAATAAAGTGTAAAAAGTGAATAAAACATTTCCAGAATTTTTATTGTAAATCAATGTTTTGTGTATATGTGTTTATAATAACATTATGAACATTAACTTAATCCAGTTTGAAACCAAATCTTCTTTTGTGTTGATCAACTTCTTCCTCTTTCAAATCTGACAATACTGATTTTAAAAAGTTGCCGAATAAAACAACAAACACTTTTTTCTTCATCAACATTAAAGGTCGTTATAAGTTAATTTACATTACTGTTTTATTTAACATTTTAATTAGGTCAGCATGTCCTGCATCACTGGCAGCCATGAGGAATTCTGAGATCAGACTAGACTCCTGTTGATCACGACCTCTGTCTCATTTTGATACTTTTAGCCGTCACTCCTGATTTATTTAACACTGCATTCAACAAAGTAATTGTCTTGTTATCGAGATCTTAACATAAATTACAGAAGATAAACCAATTTTTAGGAAGCTATAAAAACTAATTCCTGCAAAAAACCCACACGTCTACAACACAAAGCTGTTTTTAGACATGAAATTGTAGAAAATGTCTAAAATTGAGTCAGGATATTTTACGAAGTTTGCCTTTCACACATTTAGAATGCAGCAGGAGATAGTTCATGGTCAAACGTGTTCACAACAACAAGAGCTTTTCTGGATCCGCCAGACGAGGGATGGTGTGGGATCACGAGAGGCAGGACATGACGGGGAAATTATTGCTGTCCCTGTAACGTGTTTGAGAATTTTGTTGTCAGTATTTATCCAAAAAGGTATTTGTGTTCTTTGGATTTTCTCAAGTATGTGTCTGTCATGTGTTAGAACTTATCAACTCGCCCATTCGCTCGCTGTGATTTGTACAGACATGGTCCGGCTGTATTCTCACTCGTCTCACTCCGAAAAAGCTTCTTGTAAATGTCCGGATTAAATGACTTGGATATTTGAGTTCTCACATACAATTTCAGGAGAATGTCCAGACTTTTGCTAAATTGGGAGTGTGTTTAAAACCTGTGTGCCCCACATTTTCACGTTCCCACCTGACTGACAAACCTCTTAAACTCTTACTAAAGGTCAAAGGTCGTCATATTTACCAAAATAAGACCCAAGTTGTTATAAACCAGGATTGTCATTTAACCGCAGATCAGCTGATGAAATCAAACTCCTAACATTATATCTGTTTTATGACTTTATCATATGAGCTTTAAAAGTGTTGGATTTGTAGATATTTGGATTACGATTCAAGCTCATAATCTCTTTGAATACAAGGTTTCCCACAGCCGCACTATTCACATGAGCTGTTTCAATGACTCATATCTCTGAATAATAATGGGCAAACTGTACATTATGTAAGTTACCGCAAGGTCGGCCACAGCAATGGAGGGTGAATAGACCAGTTGAGACAGCCAAACAAAGACAAGGACAGTCTCTGCTCTGGTGCAGACGTCTTCCTGCACCTGAATAGAGAGAAATCCTGGTGAATGGGTTTCTGACGAGGGAGATTATCAGCATTGTTCCGCAGTATTTCCTCCGTCAGGCATGTTTCCTCAACAGCTGACCCACCTCTCACCCGTCCCTACACCTGAGCCCCGGCTGCCCCTGCCAAGCGCCGACCCGGGGCATCTCGCAACAAAACCACAAAGACCGTTTGTCATCCAACGCCACCGAGCGCCGGGGGAACCAATCCACGGTTACGACACACGGGGCATCAAACAAAAAAGACTTTGTTTTTATTCTGGGTGTCTGGGTGTGTTTTTAAATAATGTGCTAAATTTGCAATTGAGAAGGAATCACAATGGAAATGACAGCAATTACACTGGCTGCAGATTTAGATGCTTCTATCCACAAAGGCAGAGATATGCTGTGTTTGAGGGCCTGATTGCTGGCACACAAGATGTGGCTTGTTTGGGCTTTTTGCCTTAAGCACAGATAATCCACATGTGTCAGTGATTGAGGAGGTACAAATCCCGTAGTAACAGACACACAGGTGGCACTGGAAAGAAACAGCATACCAGTCTGGATTTCTCTCTGCGTCTTGTACCATGCAAGGCTGAGTCACGGAGGGCAACCTCCCAGATACAGGGGAGTGTGAGACCAAGAACACCCAATACCAAGCAACCCCTCTCTCTATCTCTCTCTATCTCTCTCTCTCTCTCTCTCTCTCTCTCTCTCTCTCTCTCTCTCTCTCCTTCTCTCTTTCTCTCTGTGTCTGCCTCTCTCTCCTCACACACACACACACACACACACACACACACACATAAACACACAAGTGGAAAGCTCTGCACCGCATCCTGTTTGAGTGGTCATGCTCAAGTCATGCGTGGAGATCTGGTGCCACCGCTGCCGTCGCGTGTGTCCTGTCTAGAGTCGTGAGAACTGAACCTGTGACCACACGCTGTCACCTGAAACCTCAAATATCTACTAACTGATTACTTTCAACGACTGTGATAAAAAATATATCCTTTAACATTCAAAGGACCGAGACAACCGCTGATTTGAATGTTGCCTCGAGCTGAAGTTGTATTCTCCCATCAAGGAAGAGCAAGATGATTAAAGGAATAGTTCGCCACTAAATATGTAGCTGGAGCAAGGAGCCTGTTATTTTAGCTTAGCTCAGCACAAAGGGGGCAACAGCTAGCCTCCCTTAATCCAACATTACCTAATCCACACAAATTGGTACATAATGAAGTGATGTTTACAGTGGGGTATGTTTCAGGGATATTTCCTGGGCAGCATGTGTCACTTCCTCCAATCTCTTGATCTTTCTAGTTATTATAACGACAGAGAGGAACGGATCTTCTCATCCAACCAACACCTTTCCCAGAAAGGTCAGATCATTCTTTCAGAAGATAGTGTTAAGAAATTCATGGATCTTGCAGATTCTGCTGAATTACTGTGACCAGCCCTTTCCTGAACTATTTAGTGTGAGAAGTAAGAACGCAATAATTTCCCAGCGCCTCCGAGGACGGGCCCGGAGGACGCAGGACGTCTCCAGGTGAAGGCAGCATGGAACTCAGTGTGTGTTTGGGATTAGATAACGTGACCTTGCAGGTCCAAACTATTCTATTCCCTCTCCTCAGAGCTCAATCTCACAGCTCATGTATTTGAAGGTGTAATGACTTAATTCCACTGAACTTGTCTAAACAAGTCTGAAGAAATAACATTTTTGCACCATAAGATGTTTTGACATAAGACAGATGCCGTGGGAATTTCATTTGATTGGTTGCACTGGATTTGAAATAATAATTATGGTTGCAAATAGTAATAA
This sequence comes from Pleuronectes platessa, assembly GCF_947347685.1. Lineage (NCBI taxonomy): Eukaryota > Metazoa > Chordata > Actinopteri > Pleuronectiformes > Pleuronectidae > Pleuronectes > Pleuronectes platessa. Next base: position 10,010,976 of record NC_070628.1, on the reverse strand, counting down.
AATGTGTTTGTTGGTTGATAATTGTTGGATTGTACTGTAAAGGCGTTTCTATTATCCTGCCTGGGGAAACCCCAAGGATACAAATTTGCTATAAGACTAACACTGCCTCAATTAACGGCTGTTTAAATAAACTAGGATGGCACTCAGTGGAGCGTGTACCTCCACCAAGGACAAACAGTCCCCTCAGATTCAAACAAGCCATACCCAATATCACGCACTCATAGGTTCCCTTAATCTGCCTGATTCTTTTCATCAAGATTCATGTATTATTGCATTATCTCGCAATGTTAATAAATAGATCCGCTCCATGATCGGGACCCTCAACATTTCATGGGTTCTTCCCTTACCCATACCCCACCATTCTACCAAGTTTCATGGAAACACGTTTTGTGGTTTTTGTGTAATCTTGAAAACAAACCAACAAACAAATGGATGCAGGTGAAAACATCAGCTGAATAATGACTAATAAATTCAAGGTATTGTTTCAATAGATACAAAATAATCAAATGGCTGTTCTATAAAAAAGTATACATGTTATACAGTTGTATAACGTACACATGTACACGTATGATGCCATGCGTCCATCTCTGTGCGTGCTGCAGAGTGAACCTCAACAAAGTCAAATTTCCTTTCTGATCAGTAGAGTTGAAAGGTCATAAACCATACCGCCTTTATGCAGTTTTATCATTGAGGAGGCTTCTTTTTTCTTTACGACAGCTCCCGACTGTTTATGATTCACGCACATAAAAAAATCAATCATCTCTCCCTATTAAAACAAAACAGACAGGTACAACTTCATTTGAAAGCCAACATGCATTTCCAGAGCCAACGTCCTTTTCACGAGTGCTTCATCTGCCAAGCTTAAAAAGACATGTCAGGAGTTTGACAGCTGAGATAACAACCCGGTGCTCAAGGATATCGGTGGAAGCTGAATGAATACCTGTATCTTCCTGCGGAGGAGTCGGAGGATTTAGGCGGCGGTGAAAGCTTGTCAGCAGTGACACAAAAAAGCCCTTGTTTGTGCACCAGTGAGCAATCGCAATACCCGTGATTGAAGCGGCGATTATTGTCACGTTAGGATCGTAGATTAAGATATTTAGTTGCCCACTGTTGCTGCGTTAATTGGGATGTGGTTTTGGCAGGGTGTCTGTCTGACTCACAAAGTCAAGACAGACACCCCGCTAATAAATCAAAAAGGTAGTGAAACCGTCTCATTAAGGCAGTGCTTCAAGTTTTTACTGTTCTATTGTATAGAGATAAGCTCATGGGTTATAGGGTGTGGAACTGTTTTAATGGTCAGGTTGTTTGTTTTTAATAAAGCAACGGCTCAACAATTTGGGAAATGCTATTATCAGGGGTGAGATGAAAAGACGGATACCACCCTTGTGTTTGTACAGCAGCGGGTTAGCTGAACAGTTAACCTGACTCTGTCCAAATATACAAATCCACCTACCAACACCTCTTAAGTTCATATCAAGCACGTTATGGTTTTCCCAAGGTCATGCGTGGGACTCTTTCTTACAGGATCATTTGTGCGCTTTAGAAGTGCTGTTGGCAAGTTGATCAGGCGGTTGTGGGTTGAAGGTCGGTGGTTCGATCACAGGCTCCTCCAGTCTGCATGCCCATGTGTCCTCGGGCAAGATATTGCACCTCAAACTGCCCCCGATGGCTGTATCCTGTGTGAATGGTCTGATAGAAACAGCTCTGCCTACAGGTGTGTGATGTGAACGTGTTCGTATAGGTGAATGTGAGTTGTACCGTAGGCTAGAAAGACTGAAGCACTTTGGCTGAATAAACCAGCTGCCGGCAGAAGTTCTTTGCTTGTTAGCAAGATTACGCAGAACCCATACTGTAGCCATTTCCTTGATACTTGGTGGAGGGGTGTTGCATGACGCAAGGAAGAACCCACCACATTGTTTTTCAGTGATCTTGATGGAAAAATGTGTACAATTTGGTACAGATCCAGATAAAAATGTGGTTTCACAAGGGGAGTGGTTGGTTGCACTCTACTTCCATTTCAGTTTCATATTTACTCATCATTACACTCAACTAGAGAGTGGATTGGTGTTTTTCCTAACAGAGTTCTATTTTTGAAACATTGTTCACAGAATTTCCTGCCATTACATGCCCCCGCAAAAAATGAGCTGCTCTCCACTCGACATACTCAAGAGAAAAGACGGCGAATGCTTCACTTCATGGGAGACACTTTGCCAAAGCCACAGGAACTCGCTGTATGGTAACAACTCGTCCCCAGCCAACCTCGCTCTTCGCCTCCTGTCAGGCAGCAGACCCATTCAGAGGATAATGAATCCATGTCAATGAAGTAGAACAAAACACTGTTGGTGCACTGCTCCGCTTGTACTGTACAACCGTCCTGATGTGCGTTCCTATTGTGCAAGTAAGGATCCTTTCAGGTGCAGGCACGGATAAAAATGCTCATGTAGATGGCCGGCCAAGGCGCAGGCTTAGATATCTGTGAGGTGTTGAAACATAGATCCGAACTGACATTCAGGCCCTGACACTTGCAGCCGGGCATGACTATGATCGTGAGCTCCGATACAGATACTGTCTCGCTATCGAGATAAAGGGTGAGTCAGACTCCGTGGGAGCCGTACAAAGAAAACCTGATCCACAACTGCCTGTAAATATAGGTAGAGAAACGTGGAAGATTTGATTATCTTCTGATAAATGAATAGACCAGTCAGCGGTGGTGCTCGAGTCTCATCATCTCGGTGGAGATGTGGTTTTATGGTTTTATGCAGATCTCTTCTTCTTTCCTAGCATCACACATTCATCCTCTAGCGTGTGATGGGTTTTATCGGTGTAGCGATAATTAGCTTGAGCTGATTGGAGTGTTGTTGGCTTTGACTCACAGAGCTGCTCTGTCTGTGGTGTGGCAGCTCAAAACGTTCCTACCAGGTCTAATTGACTCCGGTGGGTGTGGACTGTTTGCTGCGTTTTATGTTAAACTGATGTTGGCATGAAATGGACTTTGGAGGCAATGTAAATAGTATTCTCAGGTAAGAGTTTAGCTCTAATCCAAACACAATTTTCTCAAATGTCTGAAATGCTATATTACTTTCGTCAATGTTTTCCTTCTCTTGATTGACGTATTAATTGTTCTGTCTACAAAATGTTGATCCTAATCTCCAACAGCCCAAGAAGATTAATTCGGCATGCTTGATGTATTCAATCAACAGTCCCAAACCCAAAGGTATTCATTTTAATGTCATTGACAATAAGGAAAACCAATGCCCCAGTGGATTGTGGGAATTCTTGCTTACACATGACCAAAATGAGTATTCTCTGGATAACAAATAAATAATTTAAAAAAGCTACATACTCTGGAATTAAAAACCCGTAATCATGACCAGGTCCATCGTTTTTGGTGATATATGTTGATTGGTCAGGATGGTGTCCTGGTGTATTCATGTAATGTGTGTAATTTAAAAGGAGAAGTGAATTGAGAGTCATTTGAAAGTAAGTTAACCCGATTTTTTTTCAAGCTGCAGTTGCGAGTCCCACACCTGAGCTACCACACAACTCCTGAGCTGTTGATGTTAGCATGTTCTGAAGATGGGAAGCACATCTCCTTATCACAAGGGGCAAAACAGTGAATAAGACCAGATACCGGACATGGACACAGAATTGAGCTGAAACAACTCGGCAGAGTCTCTCACTGCTCAAATGGAGCCTGAAGACGACACTGAGCCATCAGCACAATACCAGAAAATCCATGTCAGTGTCATTAAAGCTTCTTTCACACATGAAGAAGGACCAGGTCAGATGTGTTCACAACATAAAAAGAATGTCGGGACCATGGAGGGGAGGGCGTGCAGGAGGGAGGACATGACGTTTAAATTCCACTGCGGAAAGCACAGTGTTTTTTTTAGAGCACATCAACACCAGGACGGCCAAAAGCTCTCGAACCCTTGTTGTCTTTCCGAGTTGACATCCCGGTCTGCGTCCTCTGCATTTAACAAAGAACATCTCACGTGGGAACCAAAGGGCTGAGGGAAGATGTTAAGAGAAGGAAAGAGCTTGTTTTTCAAAGAGTTTGTTGATAAGTGAAATATAGAATAACCGGTGCAGCCTTGTCTTTTAATGCCAAATGGACATTAATGCAGCCACTGTAGCGTCACCGGTTATTCAACAGGGTTAATCAGTCATTACAGACTTGTGCTGTAGGCCCAAGTATTTCAGACGCTTTGGGTTATTCACACCCTGTGGTTAAATGAGAATGTTGAGAGTTGCATGGTAGTTATGTAACTCAGATTAAAGGTGAACTAATGTGGCACTGCTAGAGAAGAGAAGCCAGGAAGGAATTGTCAGGATCTTTTAGCCTAAAGGCCGATATACGCTTCAGAGGAACTCGTTCATACGACATCCCACTGAGCCACAGGGCACGAGACCAACGTTGTTGACTGCTTGAAAACGAGCACATTCAAAAGGTGGGGAAGCCGTTCATGGAGTACGGGGAGGCAATCAAATATTTCATATTGCGGTCACGGTGCAAACTTTCAGGGTTTTTCCTGGATATTTGAAGTTGTTGTATTTGAAAAGTGACAAAAGTAGTTTCCGAGGCTCAGAATGTGTGTGAGGGGGTTCAGCCCATTCAATAAGGACTTTGCCTGAAGCCTATTGGGGTCTTATTGCATCTCGGAAGGAGATGTCACCTTTTTTTAAGGAAGGCCAGTGGGGTTCTCCCTGAAAAAACTACAGCCTACTTAGTGACTGCAATTAACTGTATTTACACTGTAAGCAAACCACTTCTCTAAACACCTGTCAACCAACTGTCCTCTGAATGTATTTGTGCAAATAGTTCCTCATAAGTGTTTGTCTTATGTTTCACAGTAAATGTATGTCTACCGTTCTTTGTGCCTGTTTGCTCTTCACATGCTGAGCGGTGTATTGTCACGAGATTGTTTTTCTTTAACAGTGTACACACTTGTACTTTTCATTTCACTGCATAAATCTTGTGGGCCATCAGTTGCTCCGAGTGTCCTCCTAACACACCTTACCAGGAGGCTTTGCTCTTTAACGACTCTCACAAAAACAACAGTCCAATGATTAATTATCATTCAAACTTGACAATTGAACACCTGAATAGATTAGAGAAACGCCCCTTTCTGATGCCTGTGCTCCTGTAAGTCAACGTGCAGATGAGAGACACACAAACGCCCGCGCACACAGTGTGATTTAACGGCAGGCTTCCTGGGCAGTGCAGCGCTTCAGTTATGTAAACTGGCCCAGGTTTAAAGCAAGTCAACCGTCAGGACTTTGCATCCTCAGCAAGCCCCTGCAGCTGCTGATGCAAACAAGAAGCCTTCCCTCTCTCCACAGCGTCCTGACCGGGTTAGGTGTAGACTCAAAACGGCCTCATCCTAATAAAACATCATTGCTGCTTGTGCATTTCATTGCTGATATTTGATCACTAGCTGGTGGGGGTTTCAATGACCTGCCTGTTTAACATAACAACTCTAAACATAGGTACACACCCACAGAGTTTAAATCCTTGACACCTCTTGGATGAGGGAAGAAACATCCTCAAGAATCTCAGATCAAGACGCCTGTGTACACTTCTACAACTTTGATTACGCAATCAATTTATATAACATGTATTTACTGCTTTTGTAACGACAGTGACAACCAGTAACATCCTAAAACAGAATTTAGACTTCAACAAACACATTGTATCCATGAGGTGCGAATGTGACAGATGTCCATCGGGCTCCTGTTTCTACCTGTACTGAACGACACCTGTAGGCTGCACACACTCAGCCACCAAATGGTTAAAGTCGAGTGTTCAAATTCAAATGTCTCATTTGCTTGTCTTTGTTTGGAGAGAGCCGTTTCTCACTGGCACGGCCAGGTCTATATGTGAGACGTAAAGTGTAGAGCTCCTCATTTGCCTGGGCTGCAGCCCAACTCTCTGGGGAAGCTGTCCCAGCCTCCAGCCGTCATTTGCGTCTCCACGCTGCTCTGCGATGGACGGGTGGAGGCCTCTCATGATGGCATCAATGCATGGCTCCAGAGCCCTTGGCCTTGGAGGCCCTGGCATGTGCTCTGTCAGGCTAAACCCAAGTGCACTTCAGGAGGAAGACCTGGGGCCACACTAGAATCTGAGATATCACATATAGGGAATTCAAGACTTTGAGGTGAATGCTTAAGTGACCACATGGGAGAGCAAAGGGTAGACCAACAAATCTTAACAGATTCTTACATTTTGTAATAAAAAGATTCAGCTGTACTGGTCATTTTAGTATATACAGTATGTAATGTGTGTATACTGTGTAAATAGTGTAACGTTAATATTGTGAATGTGTTATTTATACAACCAGCTACAATATTATTAATCTGGCGTTGAGATTGTTTCCACTTGCTGAATCTACATCCAATATTAACGACTATATTAGCTCAACGTGGAACTTTGGACTTAAGGGGAAATGTTTGTGTCTTCAACAGCTAAATGCTGCATTGTGTGGAACAGCATAGTTTGTAGTGTGTGTGTGTCTGCTGTTCAGTGCTCAACAGGTTTGTGTATAGAGGGTTAATTAGAGCTTCATCACGTTGTCAACCACAAAATCAAAACAAAGCGCCGGAAATATGCTTTAAAAAACCGTCCTGCAGAGCTGAGGGGGGCTGGAGAGTAGGGGGGGGGGGGGTATCTCTGCTTGGGTGTGTCACTACAAGTGTCATGAAAACGAATAGAGCAAGAAAATGATTATAAGTTGTTATAAATTGAATGGCAGTCAAAATATTGTTTTTACAAACTGTGAACTAATGAACTTATCAATTCCGTGCCATTGAAATCTACACCCGGTTTATAGAACATTTATAAAGACACATGCTGACAGTGAGTTCACCTTTCAGCAACGTGAGCTTTATTTTTTAATCCACCAGCACAAACACTGAGATGAAAGGCTCTTGGACAAATATTAGACGTTCGATGCTGAACAGATGCCAACTCATGATGCATAAGCAAACTATGGCAACTATGAGCCCGAGCTCCAGGAACAACAGCCAGCTGAGAAACCACTCGCCACTAATTGTTCATAACCATGAAGCATATGAAACCGTCTTAGCGAAAGGGTGAGGTCCACTACATGTCTATCACATCTGTCAGACGCACAAGTGGAATATCCACCCAAACACATTATGCTCATCACGTGGATCAGGGCGCTGAATAAAAATACTGCTCATGTCCTGAGAACACACCTCAAAAGACAAGGTCTTCTTTTATTCCTCTTTGGTGTTGTCGCATTAAGTCCTCGCTGCAGAATTGAATGTAGGAGAATGAAGATCTGACCTGAGCTAATTTATTTTAACGTGCATATAAGAGTTATCTCTGGTTTTTAAACTTTCCTTTGCACAACATCAGAAAACTAAAAGACACAGGGAATAAGATTTAAAGGCCAGCTCTTAATAGAATTTACATTCATACTGTAAATAACAATTTTCCGTATAAATGTGTATTATTTATTTGATTAGTTATGTATGTCACACAAGAAAGGGTAATGAATGTCATCACAGAGCCGGTTGTCACAAATCCAAATTGCATGTTGTGTGACAGGCAGAAACTAAACTGTTTACAATAATGTCAATCACATTGAAGCTAGTGTAGCGTGTGCAGTTCTGTTAGTTTGTTACGAATCAGTGAATCCGCCAATTAGCATCAATTCATGTTGAGGCTGTAAATGCTATCATTTGACAATCATTTGAGAAACAAAGATCATTTGAGAAAGAATTTATAAAACATGATAAAAAACTGCCATTAATATAATACATACTGAATAATTTTACCCGTCTGTCTGAAAAGTCTCAATAACAATCAAATTAGTGAATCTAAAACTTTTCTAAACAACAAACTCTCAATGACTGAGGCTTTAAGATTATACCTAGATCATTTTTAAATGACCTAGATAGCCTTTTGGAATAAAAACATAATGACAGTCAATTTTAACTCACATTGATTACCAACTGTGCAGGTATGTGGACTCACAATAAACATTAAAAAAACCTTCCTTCTCCTCCTTCTCCTCCTCCTCCTCCCCCTCCTCCTCCTCCTTCTCCTCCTCCTCCTCCTCCTGTCACTCACGAATCCTGAACCCATCACCAGGCCGTTTGTCTGTGCAAACCCAGGTTCTCTCACCACGCTCCTGCTCCTGCTCCGACACATGTCCTCCGAGTTAACCCCGGCCTGGTGTTGAGCAGTGGGAGTGTGCTGCCGTGTTTTCCTCAGTGTTTGCTCAAGAGATTAAAGTGATAAGCCCGAAGCCCTCGGGACTCCCAGGATCTCATACCACCGGAGCTGCACGGAGCATCTGCAAAGTTTCCTAAACTGGAGCCGCTGAATTTGAATAGTGTTTGGAAAAGTCTTCTTAAAAGCAAATGTTTCACTGATTAGAATATCTAGGAATCAAAACTATGCAAAGAAAAGAAAAAACTGAGGCGCAAATAAAACTTGACTTTTAATCGTGTGCATTTATTCCTTTGAGACATTTGTAATCAAAACTAAATTAAACTGAACGATCTCCAATGCGAAGAGTTGGTTATTCCTGTCACTCAGGTTCCTCCCAGGATTATGATTATGGGCTATAATTTGCATGCTGAAATCACAGAAGGGCCTTTGTCTGGAAAACATTTACATCTCTTAACACAGCTGGCTTGCCCAACCACTGGCACCAAACAAACAAGGAAGCCAGGTAGAAAAACAAACCCATAGGTTAAGTTACCACTAAAGAGCTCTTTTAGTGTTAAACGTCCAAACAACCTGGACCAATTCAGACTTTTTAAAATAGACTGAGGTCGGCTTTAAAGGGGAATTTGAATATGAACAGGAAACACTGTTTGTTTTGACAGGTTCTGGTTTATAAACTGAAGGAGGTTCCACATAAAACAGCTGTGATAGTTGCAGGTAAATGCATTAAAGGTAAATAAAAGGGGGGGGGTGTTTACGATCTAGTAAAAGTAGATCGTAAGTTGAGGCCATTAATTACTCCTTCATTACTATAAGTCAACAAATCTTTAATAGAAATTTCCATAAAAGTATTCAGACTTTGTCAATCATGAACAATAGGCCCTTATAAAGCCGAGGTATGTTGCTCGGGGGGGTGTGGCCCCTCCGGTGCTGTGTGGAGGTAATACACTCCTCAGGTAACGCTGTGTGACTCATTCTCACACACACCTTAAACAGAGCACATGGCACTGTTACACCTTTACTCTTCAACTCAGCCCGAAGACGAACTGTGGGAATAAACTGAACGAGCGCCCCACGCAGAGAAACAGGATTTTCTCAGAAGAGCAGAGGACCTGAAGGGAAGTGTTGGACCTGGACTCAAAGACAGTGAGTTGTGAGGAAATGTGATTTTTCTTGGAGGAGGATTGTTTGTTTCCCATCGTCAAAGAATCAAATTAGTTTACTCCGTCAGACTGTGGAAGTAACAGAGCTGCACAGAATCTGCAGAGAGCTCACCTGATACTTGACAGTAGTTTTCTTTTTCGAGCTGTCCATGACAATGCCGGTGGTCAAAGTGGAGACAGACTCTGCAGCCGACACTTTGTCTGACTCCAACCCTCCGCCACAGACGGAGGAGCAGCCCAAAGGTCGCAGGAGGAAGAGACCTCTCCAGCGAGGGAAACCCCCGTACAGCTACATCGCTCTCATTTCCATGGCCATAGCAAACGCCCCGGATCGAAAACTGACCCTGGGGGGCATCTACAAATTCATCACAGAGCGTTTCCCCTTCTACAGAGACAATTCAAAGAAGTGGCAGAACTCCATCCGCCACAACTTGACACTCAATGATTGTTTCATCAAGATCCCCCGAGAGCCGGGGAGGCCGGGAAAGGGCAACTACTGGGCTCTAGATCCAAACGCAGAGGACATGTTCGAGAGCGGCAGCTTCCTGAGGCGGAGAAAGAGGTTCAAGCGCTGCGACTTGGCCACCTACACCGCGTTCGTGCAGGAGACACCAGTTTTCTCTCCTGTCCAGATTGCCAGGTCAGCTGCATACTCCAGCTCCTTCTACTCCAACATGACCGTCAGTCCCAGCTACGGGCAGCAGCTGCCGTCTGCCTACTACCCCTCGTCGTCACCTCCTGGTTTCGGACCAGGTCAGACCCGCACGTTCAGCATCAACAACCTCATGGGACACCCGACTCCAGCGAGCATGCTGGGAGGTCAAGGGGCAGAGGGGATGCAGCAGCCCAGTCGGAGCTTCAGTCCTGAGGGGCTTCCGAACGGATCCAGTCCCTGCAGCCTGGGAGCCCCGGCTTTCCAGGGCCAAGGATGTGGAGGCCCAGTGCCGTCCCGCTCCTCTGCCCATCCCGGGTTCAGCTACTCCGGGCAAAGCATCCACCCACACCACGGCTCATATGTACAGGGCCATACCCAGGGCTATGCACCAACGGGACGCCTCCATGCCTCAGCCCACGGACATGCCGAGTCCATGGAGCATTACGGCAGGATCTCCCCAGTGCAGCTGGGTTCCTTCTCCCAGTATAACAGTGCTGCGGGTCCCATCAGCAACACCGGGGGTTATCTGCGACACCCCACATACCCAGGGAATATAGACAGGTTTGTGTCTGCTATCTGAGATCAGGAGAACGTAGGTTCCAGGATCTCACCACGTTCTTCACAGAGACTTGGAGACAGCGGCGAGTGAGCCAGACATTTCTGCACAGAAACAGGATCGTTCGTTTTTCTTTCTTCGTGACATTTTATTAAAAGACGAAAGTGGTCGGACTGAATACAGACACCTCTCCTGACACAACTGTGATTCATACCATTAAAGCTAACAATCCATTTTCCAGTACAGAGGGTAATTTACTTAAAGGTCAAGCTTCAAATCTGGTTTTAAAATGTCACGGCTTCTTCGCAGCATGTGACAATGTTTCATTCGTCTAATTTCATGTGTGGTTTTTCTTTTTTGTTGCCATGACTTGAACGTGCAAGTTAAAAAATATTTTCATTACTAATTCAGTTTAAACGGCAGTTTTGAAATGTTGCTATAAATTATTGTGTTTCGTGGTCATAGGCTTTGCATTCAGTGGCTTTTATGAAGAACGCCAACTTTAGTTTTTGCATGTATTTTGTTGCCAAATGAAAATGCATATTAAGTCATCTTTTATGTAAATAAACAATCTTATTGGACTTAAGAATATCCTTTTTTTTTTTATTGTATTTTTGCTATTACAATTATGCAAACATGCCAAAATATCCAACTATCATTTTTATTGCATTATTCCTAAAGAAAAAATATGATTCTCCGTCAGGTTAATGCAGTTCACCAAATTGAACAATGTTGCAAAAAGACAACAAATCCAGACGTGAAACCAGCAGGAATGAGAAATGCACTCCGACATGTTTCTTTTGTGTTGACTTTGCTTTCTTCGCCGTTTCAGCTCAGCTGGTTTCAAGTGTTGTCTGGAGCCACAGTGTTAGCAGTAACCGTGACCAGCAGCAATTATCGTGTCCAGACATCTGCACAGCACTTAGAAACGCAGTAAATCTACCACATGGATCCACAGAGTCAAGAAAATGAATCGACTTGTAACTCAATATTTCAGCCAATGAAATTAAGTAGTGGGAGTTCTTAACCGGACTCTTCCACCGAGAGTCAGACAAGATGAGACGCGTGCGGAAATACTTTATATTTAGGTCACTTTATTTTCTATCAGAAAAGAAGCTTTGTTGACAGATGTGAGTTGGTGTTTAACAAAGAGTCTTTGAAAGGTTCCTACATTTTCTAGAATGCCTCTCAATCTTTCCATCTGTGTGGATTAAATAAAGATAACTGACATCAGAAAGTGATATAAAACAATTCCAAATGTTTATAGGTCAAAACACCGCAAAGATTTCTTTGACAAAAGCTTAAGGGTAAAGGTTATGGTTGATTTCTTCACACGCTGCACTTGTTTTATATTGTGTAATTAGATGAACAATATTGAAAACAAAGAGATTCAAATAATCTCAGGTGAAGACCCCAGACCTACATTGTCTCAACAGCAGCAGAAGATGCACAGTACATCGTGCTAAAGCTTGAGAAAAGGGGGAAAGAACTGATGCTTTTTGTGCATCTCATCAATTTAAATTACAATTTAGAATTCTACCAACTTTTACCGAATGAACTTAGTAAGAAAAAAAAGCCCCCGAAAGAACATTTACTTAAGTTTTAATTTTTGTATTTTTTAAACAGGCTTGAGCTTAACTTCTTCGTCCGTTTTTTCTTCATCTGCATGAGTTTGCACGTTAGCAGGATTATGCAAAAACTATTCAACAGATCACCATGAAATTTGTGGAGGGGGGGTTGTTATGACCAAAAGTAGAGCAAGTTAGATTTTAGTGTGGTTCCACTTTCATTAAAATTGCAAGATAGGACGCTTTAGGATTTTTCCACATCTTCATTGATTTCTCAGAATAATGGGGGAGAAATATTTTCTAATAACTCAGGCAGGTTTAGTGAACTGATATTTATGAGTGTGTGCAATTTGGTGCAGACCCAAATAAAAATGTGGATGTAGTGAATTTAAATGTGGTTTCATAAGGAGACTGTTGGGCCTTAGTGGAGGTTTTGTGATGTTGTAATTCGTCATGATATTTATGTATGTATATGTATTATATATATATATATATATATATATATGTATGTATTCATGTAACATTTTATCCACTTTTCACCAACATTTAACTATAAAAGACCAGAAAATAAAATGCATCAAAACCTTAAACACGTCTCTCAGAACAAACCTGACTGCTAACACTTGTTTTATTTTCCATCTAGCGTTGTGCAACACTATGTAGTTATTCTGCACATTGTATTCAGATCTAACAGTGGCCTTGAGTGCTGCTATTACTGAGAACATGAATGTTACATGTAAGAATGTTTGCTGGCACCAAATTAGCCGTAAACCATTTTATTTTGTATCATCTTCATTCAAGTATAAAAGGAACAAAGACACTTCATTAGATTATATAAACATTTAATCACTACAAATATGAACACTTACAGAACAGGCTTGAACATAGAAATAAATAAAAATAACACATCAGCCAATGTATTCGACAAGCTGCTGGAGCTGTTCACAATTCTTCACAACCTCAGGTAAAGACAGCAGCGTCTGTGTGGAGAAGATACAAACATCCATTAAGTCAAACAGCCACAACACACACACAAACATGACACAAGGCCCAAAGTGAAAGAAAAGCAATTTAAACAGCATTTCTCACCTCTCTGACTTTACTGATCAATTTGCTGAGCATCTGAAGTTCGTTCTCACTCTTCTGCTGGTTGTTCTGATGGATCATTTGCTGTAAGAGAAGAAAACACACTGGATCACATCCTCACAAGACGGCGCCAAGATGCTGGCATGAAAACAATCTTGTGTTCTCTCACGACAATAAAGACGGGTGCTGGCATATAGTCAGGAATATAACTGCTGCTGTTTGTAATGAACACTCACATGTCTCTTTGCTCTTTCCAGTAGTTTCACTTTTGCCTGCTCCACCTCCTGAAGACTCAGCTTCAGTCTCTCCACCTGAGGATCAAACCAAAACATTAACAAAAAGAGTGTTCAACCTACAGTGTTTGCTCGGGATCAGGCTGCAAGTACTTTAGGATATATAGAATAATGCCTTCATAATTAATTAATGCACACAGTGGCATGAATGGCAGATGCTGTAAGTGACTATCATATGCACCTCTTTCAATAACTGGATCTTCTCTTCCATGAAGTGCGCTGGGTTGGCGGACGCCCCACCAGCTTTCCTCAACTCCTCACGCAGGAATTGAGACTCCACCTTCGACTGCTGGAGTGAGCGACGGAGCTCAACCACCTCCTTCCGCAATTCCTGTGAAATATGTCCAATAGAAAAAAGTTAACTGTCAGCTGTCTGTGTAATTTTCAGACACAACTTGGCGAGTGAAGGGTTCCTGAGTGCCTCACGTTATTGTCAGTCTTGTGTTTGTTTAGAATTTCCTGGACATCTTGTATTTCTACCGCTAACGTTGTCAGAGTTTTGTCATCCTGTGTAAAGAGAAACATGTTATTGTTATTTCAATACTTTTATCAGCTCAACAGGATCATTCCAATTAATCAACTGCCATTTTTTCCATCTTCGTTTGAGATCAAACATAAAGCCGACAATGGCAAACTGCACAGTGCTTCTTACCTGAGCTTTCTGCTGTAACGCCTGATTCCCTCTCTCAACCAGGATGTTCAGTCGACTGAGTTGATGTTGGAGCTCAGACACTTCAGTGATGTGTTTGCTGTTTGCAGCCTGCTGCTCCTCCTGCAGGCCAAAGCTGGTAAAATACAGTAAAACATATTGGATTTGAGATTAAGAACAAAACTCCTGTTTAAACATAACACCAATTCATTAAATAGGAAATCAAACTTGGCAATTCCAATTTTTGGCAGTTAATTTCCATTAGTTATATTACTAATCAAGCACAAAATGCCAAACACTCAAATGTGAGAATTGACCGTGCAGTACATTGATTTACTCAAAATATAATCAACAAATGAAAATATGGAGTTAATAATTCGTTAAATAAAAATAATTAGTTAGAAGAGTGTATCAGATTCCTATTTAAAACATTTCCTTTTCATTTCACTACCTCATAAATAGTTTACAGCACTTACATGGTGTTGTGCAGCTCCTCCAGCTCAGCATCTTTTCGCCCCTGCACCAGTTTCAAGGCGCTGATGAGCTCAGTGACGGTGCTGCCCAGGTCAGCCAGCAGCTCCGCCACGCTGCTCTGATCGTCCTCTTCTGGTTCAAACTCTACCACTGCCCTCAAACCCTTTTTAGGGGTGAAGGCTGAAATGCGGATGAAGGCGCTCTTCTCACTGAACAAAGCTTCATCATGTGGCTCAGGCACATCTGAGGGGAGGGAAGAGACAGTGAATTTAGATTTTCTCCACTGGCCACTGAATGAGGTTTAACTTTCTGAACTGGGATTTGGGTGAGTAATACATTTCTTCCTGGTTTAATTATGCCCATTGACCCATTCATACATTTGTGTTGGTTTTCAAAGCTGCTAGTTTTGTTCCAGGTAAAGTAAAAAACTAAACTAGAAGCTACGTGGCTACTGGCTGCTCTTATGAGAAATAAAATCCACAACAAGTTTCATTGTGATCTCTTGAACGCGCCTTAATAGCTAGAGCTGTTACATTTTCTAAAAAGTATGACTTGGACGTTGTACCTGGTTCAGGAAGCGTCTCTGATTTACCGTCTTCCTCCTTCTCATTCGTTAATGCGACCATGATGCTGTCGACAAACGAGCTGGAGGGGTGACGCCGCTCCGAGGGCTGGAGAGGTTGAAACTCTTTGTGCCCCTGTGCTTCAGATTTCTAAAAAAGTAAGACACATAATTCAGCATGAAAAATAAAGTTTTCTCAACAACACTGCAGCCAACACACTTACAATTCATGTCAACATTTCTTTCTGCTAGAAGTTTGACACCAAACTTTGAGAATTGATTCATTCTTCTCAGAAACAGAAGTTATTTAAAAGGCAACATCATAGTGTATGTTTAGAACAATTTCAACCCCCACATTGTTTTGAAAGTGGAAAAAAAATGGTTTCAAATTAATTTCAAGAATAGGGAAGTGGAAGGGTAATTTTGGCCATGCTTGTAACTGGGCACATATGGAAGTTGTGTGTTGCTGATCTCAAACGTTACCTTGTCATTGAGAGCTGCATGAAGCTCATTGGTCACACCGCGCAGTGTGTGATGCAGCAAAGTGATTTCAGTGACGGCCTGAGCCAGCTTCTCTCCGAGCTCCAGCTGGGTTGCACTGGCTCTGGATGCTGTGGTTTCCAGCTGCTCCTGCAGACTTCGGTTCTCAAGCCTTTATCACACACACACACACACACACACACACACAGATACGTAATCACTGATTATATAGACATTCGTTAAACATTGTCAGACAAAGCCGTGTTATCTATTAGAAGTAACTCCAGCTTTTCTTAAGTGTAAATATAGTTGCATGCACACAAAAATAATGAGGACTCTTAATCAAATACCCAAAAGCCATTACAGAGATTATATTTGACTTCCTCCTCACTTCCAAAACTTTAATAAAAAACTGTTTATAAGTGGATGTCTAACATCCAGCACAACATATGAACTATACTACATTCTGTTGGTACATAGTGCAAACACAGTGGATGATAATTGGATGCTCCTGCCAAAGCATCAACATTTCTCAGTAGAATATGGATAAACCAGCATATGAACAAAATAATTATAGGTTGAGCTTTATTATTAAATAACAGATGGGATGATGATGGATACTGTTGAGATCAACTTACTGAAGCTGACTATGTTCTGTCTTTAGGTCCTCACACTGGATGTTCCTCTCCCTGAGCGCCTGCAGGTTGGCCCGGAGCAGACGCTCACTTTCAACCACCTGCTCCCTTGCCAGCTCATTTTCCATCTGTAAGAACTGACACACACACACAAACAGAAAATAAAACCAGAGACCTACCATGAAGCAGACTGTAAGGACTGTTACTGTGTGCTCAAAGTTAGCTTATATCGTGAGTGATAATCAAGCATGTATATTATAAGAAATATGATATTATTGGGCATCCATGAGGAATGTTTGCTTTTCGCACATCCTGTGAATTCAGGCAAACCTCACTGGCACAATAGAAACAACAAACCTGAAACACCATATAAAGAAAACGGGAGAAGTATCTGTACCACAGAAACTTTCCAAGCCAAGAATCTGAACTGCACTACAAGGCCTATTCATTCTAGAGGCTAACCTCGTTCATCTCCCGCACGCCACCGAGTTGTGTGCAAACGTCCTGGAGCTGCTGGATCTGCAGTTTCTGAGACTGTGAGAGAGTCTGCAGCTGATCGAGCTGCCCCTCACTTTGAGCCA
Source organism: Pleuronectes platessa (assembly GCF_947347685.1). Taxonomy (NCBI): domain Eukaryota; kingdom Metazoa; phylum Chordata; class Actinopteri; order Pleuronectiformes; family Pleuronectidae; genus Pleuronectes; species Pleuronectes platessa. The sequence continues at coordinate 9,994,074 of NC_070628.1, read as the reverse complement.
GAGCCTGACTCAACTCAGACACGCGCTCCTCCGACTGGTCCAGTGACGTCTCCAGCCTGAACACGGGCACAGATACAACACAGACATTAGCATTAGCACAGGCATTAGCTGCAGTAATTTCTGTTTGTAGCAGTATGGCAGGGAGGTTGCCTAGTGGTCCCTGTCCTCTGTCAGAATTCATGAAGTTGAAACGTTAGGAATGAGGATATCCCAATGACTATGCACACATAAATAAATAAATGTAAAAAGATATAAAGAAGTATGTGAAAAAGTTGTTTAAAGGAAGATCTAAATGTTTTTTTTGTCCCCACTGTCATTTTGCAAAAATTCAATTTCAACTATCAAGAGAAATTAGACGCTGGTTGTTTCAATCCTATTTAAAATTCTAGTCACCACTCACTCGTTTGCTTTGTCCGTGGCTTGCTGGATGTCCTTCCATGACTGCTGCAATCTGAAAAGCAACATTTTTGTCGGTGAGGTTTTTTGTTTATTCAATTTCACACACGATAATGTCCCAACATTCGCCTCCTTTTTTTTTTTATAAATTGGTGTTTTGTTGTGGAAATCATACTTTGTTGTCTCAGAAGCAAGCGCCTGCTCCAAGAAGGTGTGGGAGGCCAATGTTGAGGAAACCGTGGCAGACATTTCGGTCACCTTCCTCTCCAGCTGACCCCTCTCCTCGTCTCGCTCTGTGAGCTTCTGACGCAGAACACCCATCTCTGAAATGTAATGAAATGACGATGATTTTATTGCGTGATAGTGAAGAAAACTACTTAAATTTTTTTTAATTGTTTGAAAAGACAAAGAATAAATTGAACAAATCGTTTCAAACATAATTATTTTAGTTTTTACCCGAGGACAATATTGTCAACTGCAGATTTAAATCGCCGATCTCTTCCCTGGCAGTTTGGAGATTCCACTTTGTTTGGTTCAATTCTTCTTCGATCTGTTGAGTAAAATTTAAATTATCAACAAATTTGTTATGATTTGCAATCTCACACAAAATTGTGACATGGTTCAGGGACATAAACGTTTCCACTAATTTAGGAGTCTGACCTGCTCTCTCTCTTCAACAGCTTGGTCTCTTGCAGAACAGTGCTCGTCTCTCTCTCTCAACGCAGCTGCTGCCTTGTCGTTCAGCTTCAGAAGCATGGGAGCAGTTTTCTGCAGGAACCCTCTGACCGTGCAGAGCTAGAAGAAGACGACCACACAAAACCATCAGCACTGTCACCATTATTATATCTAAAATAATAAATAGAAGTACTTTGCTCTCATGTTGACGTAGAATACATTTTAGTTGTGAGGATAAATTAGAAGCACTAATCAATTCGGGTGAACAAAGCAGAAATATTTTTTCTTTTATCAACATATATCTATATATAAATTTCTCATATTATTTATAATTTTGAGACTCGCAACACAGAGTGTAAACGTGTTTTTTATTTAAATGATATACTGGACTTACTTCTTGTATCAAACTGGACTGCTCCTCCATGGTTTCAGACAAAAGATTAGAAGCTGAGCTCAGCGTTTCACTGTAGGCCTGGTTTAATGCAACCTGCATTAGAGGAGAGAGAAATATTTAATTAGACACATTATGAAGGACATTATGCTGAATAAAATCCACTGTGCTTTTTGTTCTTACCTGTTCTGGATAGGCCTCGTTGAGGGCAGCCAGGAGTTGGTGCTGTGACCCCAAACTCTTCTGAAGCTCTGACATTTCTGTTCCACAGTGTGTCCTGAGCTGTTCCATCGCACTGAAAGCCTGGAAACACGCAAACAAACACCTTATGGCACTAATTCACAAAAATTTGCCAAAATTCACTTTGGAAAATTTCGCCTAATAATTAATTTTTATATTAAACAAGAGCAGAAACTTCTTATTCCGCTACATAAATGTAACGTATTCAATAGTCTGTGATAATTACTTTCTTATTGTTCCACAACAAATACATGGAAAAGTTTTTGAAGTACTCAATTACAAATAGCCCCATGATAATTAACAGATGATCTACTGTCCCTACCGCCTCTTTGGCTGTGAAGGCGTCTTCCATCTTTGTCCTCATTTCATTTCTTTGGTGAAGAGCATCTTTGAGCTTCTGCATCATTCGCGTTTGTGTCTCCTTTGTATTCTCCAATAGAGCCTTCATATTACCATACTAAACCACACAGGAGAAACAAACATCATCTACATTTCAAGCACGTGAACATGTTGCCTTAGAGGAGTGTACACATGCTGTCACATAATTGCTGGATGGATAATTACACAAACACTTTGCGGTCGATGTCGTGTGAGAAAGACATGTTTACTTACATGTACAGTGAGGCTTTGGTGGTCCTCTCTAACTTCATATTCAATTTCCTTCATGTTAGAGAGAGCAGCATCCGTGTCACTAGTGAGAGAAGCCTGTTGGGTAAAACACATGTAAATGTCAATAAAATACAAAAGATAGAAAATTTGCCTTAACATACGTTTTCCACATGTGAATTAACTAAATCATTGAACATCATTTTGCACAGATTATTTACAGCTGTAGGATGTCCTGTGTGTCGTGTCTCACCATGGTCACCCTCGTGCCCTGCATCCACTGGATAAGGCTCTGCAGAGAACTTCCATCCAGCTCCAAATCACCAATCCTGCTCAGAGCCTCCATATAAAGATCTCGGTACATTGAAGTCTGTATAGAATAGGGAAAAGCAATTCTTGAAAATTAAGATTGAGATTCTGTAATACATAAACTAAAAAAATCTGCCCCAACTTTACATTTTTCAGATCTCTCACAGTCAGCTGTCAGATGTGTCTTTACCTGACTGAGTTCAGTGTGGTCTGTCTGCACCAGTTTCTCTCTGAGCTCTGAAGGTGCAGGACCTGCAGAAGAACATGTCTGTGCTCGGGCTGCAGTCAACTGCTGCACCAGGGCCTCCACCATGATCATGCTAGACCGTAGCCTCTGCTCTAGCTCCTCTCTAGGGAAGCACTCAAGGCTCCCTGGAGGTAAACTGGGATTAAATCAATAGGAAGAGTGAGGCAGACAGAGAAACACAGAAAGAAGAATTAGTCATGTCATAATCAGAAATCACCTAAGGTTTGTTAAAAAATGAATTTACAGACAACACTTACTTCCACAGGAGAGGGTCAGTAAGAGTGCAGGAATCAGCCACAGTGAATTCTCTCTTTCTCTCAAACTGGCCAGATGTGTTGATGCTGTGGTCCACTAGTTCCACAGCAGTGGTGCCCACACAAATACTATGGGATTCTGCAGGAGCAGTTCTTGCTGATGGGACTGTGGCGGCAGCAGGAGGTAGAGCAGATGCAGAGACACCAGCTGGGCCCATCTTTCCAGATGCGAACATGAGGAACTCTGCCATCTGCCGGAGCTGCTGCTGCAGGGGACCATCAGCAATGAACGGGTATTCCAGCCTTTCTGCTTCAGACTGAGGTATGGCACAAGAGTTCACACTCGCACCCTTTTCAGGCTCAGGGACAGGGCCTGACTGGGTATTGCAACCCAGTACTGTAGAGTTGAACAGTGGACGTGACATGGGGCTCTGTAAATGCTCTGCCCATAACCCAGAGGGGTCACCGATAACAGGAGCCATCAGGCTCTTTTCACCATCGAGAACTGAGTCTTCTGCTAAATAATTATCTAAAGCACGATCAGTACGAGTATTACATGTAGAAATTCTCCTAACAACAGGACTGAGGATTCCAAACTTCAGAGCTGATGCTAATGAGGGACACTGTGACAGAGCTTTCAAAATGCCTGGGATATTGTCAGCGTGAAGTTGTTCAGCAGAATTATAAAGGGCATGTCCATTTTCAGATGAGCCAAGGGCACTGTCTTTTGCCTCGCTGGGTTCAGGCGCTCCACTCTTTGAATGCACTTGAGAGACGATCTCCAGATGCTGCTGCACCTCCACTGGAGTGGGACCCTCTGCTGAAGCCACAGATTTGTTGCAGTCAGAAGACTCTGTTTGTTGGAGCATTGAAGGCAACGCACTGTCCTCGGGTTGTATTGAGTGCTTCGATGTTTCTTGGAATTGACAGTTGGATTCATTATCCAACTGATTTAACGACGTGTTAATCAGAGAAGATGTGTGGAAAACTGGTGGGTGATCTAAAACAACGTCATCATTTCCCTCAGGACAGTTTAGTAGCTCATAGTCAGCTTGGATTTGATCCTGTGACACAGAAGCAAGGGCAGTGTTGTCATCCAGGGGTTGGCAGATCACAGCATGGTGATCAGACAGAGAGATAGTCTTCTCAGACAATGAGGTGCCATTGGAAGGTTCTACCCCTTCAACAACTTTGAAGACTGAGCCAAAGGCAGCATCCTCTTCTCCTTCAGTCTTGCTATCCGCTGCCACCACGCTTGACTGTTTAACTTCATCAATTTCATTAGTGCTGCATGACAATGGTTCCTTGGCAGTGGAAAGGTTTCCAATTGAAGTTGATGAAGAACTTTCATCACAACAGTATGGGTGATCTAAATGATCGTTGTCGTTTTGCACATCATAGTCACCAGCTAAAATGCTTTGATTCATGCTATCACTGTATGACAAAGTGCTGGTAACCGTTGGAAGAGGAATAGTCTCATTTATAAGGTTGGTACCATCTAAAAGTTCTATCTCTCCTCCACTGCAGTTAAAGGATTTGAAGGTTACATCACTTAGTTTAGTTCCCTTAGTCTCAAAGACAGTGGGTGTGACAGGAACACCATGTACACTGCTAGAGTTGGGAGGATCAACTTGACACAGTTGGCCACAGTCAGAGACGTTAGAGGAATTTAAACTGTCGTCTTGTGAAGATTCATCAAGCTGTGCCTGGGGCAGAGGAATTGTCTCATCATGTTGTCTGGTGACATCTGCAGCTTCCACCTCACCTCCATCACGGGCGTCTCTCTCTCCACTGCACTCATTAGGTGAAACTACTGAATCGTGTGTGGCATCTTCATCCTCCAGGCTCCCAGAGGCCAGAGCAGTGTTGTCGACTTCATAAAAGGATGCTGCAGCTGCTTCGGCATCAACTGAAGAAGCATCTAACATCTCCACATAGTAGTAGGGATGCTCAGTGTGGTCACTGCATGACTCAACAATCATACTGTCAGATATGACTGTATCTTCTGTTGCAGTGATGGATGTATCCTGGTCATAAGGCAAAATAATGCTCTGCTCTGCACACACTGAGGAGCCCAAAATCTCCACCTCACCCCCGGGACAGATGAAGGATTTAAACGAGACATCTCCGAGTCCCCAAGCGGCTTCAGGAGAACACTCATAGAGGGGGACCTCATCCTGTTCAATCAAATTGATAGAAAATGTAAGAAAATGCTGCAAAAAGAAACACTGAAACCATGAGAGTATTTCTAAATATTCTAATAAACACACTTTTATCGTTTTCACTGTGTCAGCACTTGATTTCCGTCTCGATGACGGAGTTGACAGGTGCAGCATCTCGTTGTCCAAACTTCGCAAAGGGGTACGTTCTCCATTTTTACTGGAGGGCTATAATTCAGAAAAAGAAAAGTTTGAATCAAACAAGCTCAGTTTGCTCATTAATAATTCCAAGCTGTATTCTTTGCACGAGTGTAAATGTCTTACCAAGCCTTCCCCAGTGGACTTCCTGGAGGACATGTCTCTGTATCGGTACAACTGCAAACACATTACACTATTAAACATGCTGTAGAAATAGATGAATGGACACTGAGACAGTTAATACAAAGAAATCATATAAACATGAATGAGCCAGCTCGGAAGCGAAGTGACATTAGGCTGCGTTTACAGGAAGTTACACAGAAACACGTCTCAACAATGTGAGCAAGGACGTAAGTTAGCATAACACTAGCTGCGATAACAAACTTGTGTCAACGACAGTCGTTAGCTAACGTTAGCTCCATTAAGCTAGCTAATTTACGAGCCTTTACACAAGTCCAACTATTGTTTCTTCAGCTGTGTAAACGTACATTACCTCTCAGGAGCCCACAGGATGTTTTTAAACCAGCGCTATAAACGTGAACAGGAAAAATAAATCTGCGTAGAACGACAGTCAACCGCGTCTCGTTCAAAACACAAATGTCAACTCTCCTATTGGTGCGTTTCTCTTCTTCGGCTGTTTTGTGGCGCAGTGGGTGCATAAGGACCTCACTGGGGCTCAATATTGCCCCCTACAGTACACTGATGTCGTAACTCAATATTGGTAGAGCTGGGCAATAAAACAATAACCAATATAATAAATGTCTTTTTTTATCACCCATAAACTTTTACTTTTTAACATTGTAGTTTTAATTAAAACCTTGTATCATTTTATTGCTTTTTGAATTTAGATTTATGTATTTTATATATCATGCCTGAGCACCATCGAAAAGGAGGGTTTCACCTCAATGTGTCCCGAGGTTTTAGGAGGATATTGCTTATAGATTAGGCAAACACAGTCAGGAGGTTTAACACATCCTTCATTTGAATGTTATACTTCAGATTAGTGAAATCTTTTGCTGTCTATCAAGTGGTTCTCATTCTCTGCTTATAGAAAGACTTCAAAACCACAACCTTCACCCAGATAAATTGAACCGACATGCTTGATTTTTTTTCATTACAAGGTTTAACCTGAATATATAAATAACAATTTGAATCACTGTGCCTCCTTCAGTTTGTGCACAGCAGAGTTGTGAACAAAGGCGATCAGGGCTGTTAAAGTCTGGTGCAGTATTTATTGAAGTCAGTTCTGTATGACTCTGGCTGTGTGTTCGTGGTCATTGTCTCATGCTGCAGAACAAATAGACCGATCAGACATCTCTACGATGGTATTGTCTAACAGATAAGATTACAAACATATAAAGAGCCTTAAAAAAACGTGTTTCATATTCAAAACCCTTGTTGCTCGGTATTAAAATACATATTTGAGTCCAGCTCAAGACAATAAGGCTTTACTTGAAGTTACAAAACAAAATTGTAGCAATTTGGATTAATGAATTACTCATGGTATGTTGAGTTCTACCTGTAAGGATTAAAAGATGGGAAATAAAGTCCACTCATTCATTCATGATCAGTTTATTTGTCACAAGGGGCAGAAAAAGAAATAAAAAGGAAATTATACATTAAAAGCGTTAAAATAATCTATAATCTAAAATAATCTACCTATAACAGATAAAATGAACCTTCCTTGTCTTTCATCTGTCCGATTGTAATACATCTCTAATCACACAACAGAAATATCTATTCATCAGTAGAGAAACATTTGAGAAGCTTGTTCCTCCATGAAAACAGACTCTATCCAGCTCTAGCGTTTTCACTTGGTTTCTTCTGTGATGGCATTCTGGTGCTCGACATATCGGACCTGCAGCACCTCAGCAAAGCCCCGACCAAACCAGCAGGTGACGTCGGCCGTGTCCAGGGCGAAGAAGAAGAGCCGGTCCCTGCAGCGATTCCGCATGTAGATTGACCGCGGGTCCGCTGACAGCACTCCTCTGATGGCGGCAGCAGCCTCCTCGACACTGTGCAGGAACTTGAACCTGGGTCTGACACCATCAATGGGTCCTGTGTGGCACATACATTTGATTTGTTTTCAATGATGAATGACTGTTTTTCGGAATTATCAATGTCACAACAGCACCCTCTTGTGGAGAGAAGGAAAACATCGCCTTTATCTTGAAGGAGAGACTCAGCCAATCTGTGTTATTCTTGTATTAAACAGAATGTACAGTAGACAAAGGTAAAGATGTAGTAGACTGCTGCATGAGGGAATAGGCAACACTCTGCACTGCAACTACTTTTACTTTACATAGTTAAAATATATTCGAAAGCAAGTTCTTATTCACTTTCAGTACATTTCTGTCGTTTTATTTGTATTTTTATTACTGGAGTAAATGTTCGAGTACTTCTTCCACCACTGTGTACTATATGAGCATCTTACCTGACACATCAGAGGTGAGGAATTCAGCAAGCTCCTTCTCGGCACGAGGAGTGAAGCGTACCTCCAGACTGGAAACAGGAGGCGCTCTGATCCAATCAGCGATGGTGCTGTAGACCTCCTCTCCGTAGCAGGGACGGTCGTCCACTGTCGACTCTGGAGCCTTTTTTACTGGAGAGTCTGACACTTGCTCCTCGCTTTGGCAGAAATCATCTTGGATCACAAAGGCCTTGACCTCCTCCAGCACTCGGTGCAGAGAAGACTGAGAGCTGACTGGAGATGAATCTGTTAAAGGAACATCAGCTTCACGCTTGTCTTCTGAGACTTGATGCTCCACGTCACAATCGGCTCTTTCACCTCTCAGGTCTGACTGAGTGTCAGTATCTGGGGTGTTGGGGAGGTTAGAGATGTTGGACTCCTCATCACTGGAGGCATCTGATTGGTGTGTGCTCAGGTCATTAGGCTCCTTGTGAGTCCTGGTCTGTGGGGAGTCATAAGCTGGGATGTAGGGTTTGATGTCCAGGACCGGGGTGCCTGCAATCATGTCGATGTCTGACAGATGTATTGTGTCACCTAGAAAATGAAAGGCAGGAATGCATGTGTTACTATAGAGAAGAATTATTACCTCTACCAAGGAAATACACTTTTCTTTGCTATTCGGCTGTTAGCAGGATTACACAAAAACTACTGAGGCGATTTTATTGAAACTTTCTGGGAAAATGGGGTTTAATACATGAATTAATCTCTGAGAATTCAGAAACTATTTAAAAGCACCCTATCTCTTCTTGGTTTTTCGGATCATGCCCCGCTCTCCACAACATTTCATGTAAATCGGTTAAAATATTTTTGTGTGATATTAGAAAGACACAAACGCAGATGAAAACATAAAGTCCTTGGCGGAGGTAACAAGACTAAGTACATCTATGTTGCCCAGAATTTAGAGTTTAGTGTGAAAATATATTAACATCCTGCCCAGACTGTACATTTACTCTCACAGAACACACAAACACATATAAAGCTGTTTAATGTTTGAATTTATTTAATAAGACAGAGCTGATGTTACTCACCTACAATTTTATCGAGTGTGGCCAGAGTCAGACCCAAGGCGTTGGGTCGATGAGGGCTGCGTGTGGAGTACACACCAACTCTCCGACCGTTCAGTCTGGGAGGCTTCACTTTGGCTTTGTTACTCAGGTGTCCATTTTTGTGAAAGAGAAAAATGATCCTGTCGACACAGAAAATACAGAGATGACCACAAAATATACACAAAATCTAAATGTGTACAGATGGTGTTCTGCTGAAGTGAGTCATTCTAAAAAAACAGAGAATTGGACAAATCGTCAGTCTCATCCGATCGCACTCACTGCAGCAATCACTGAATAATCAAACACGTTGAATTTCAATGCCTATAAAACAGCCTCAGTCTCACACGGCTTCATACGCCCACACAGTCGAGAAACAGAGATGATTCAGTGAAACAAGAACAACTCATGATACACAAACACAGTTTAACACTTTTTACCTCAAACTTTACTACAGTAACATTACAAAACTCAGATGTCACTCAGAAGAACTCACCTGTCCGTCAACAGTCCCCTTAAATTCAATCGAGGCCACACCAAACATGCAAAATTCATAAATATCAGTCCCCTACATATTCCTGATATGTTTCTACAAGATTCACACATAGATCCCTGGGACAATGATGGAAATGTGGGAAAACATCCCATCTCACAATGATCCGCCCCTTTATCCAGCTCCCTGCCAAACTGTAATGGACAGTTTCTTGGCCCATGTTCCATTGTTCAACCAAGTGGAAATCCATTTCGCAGTTTGTCGTGCTGACAGACCAACAAACTAACCAATACCTCCCATGAATGGATGCTTTTCTAAACACTTCACCACTTCCAACCACTCTATGTGTAACTCACCCTATTGAACAGACAGTCAATTATTTTGGAGATCACACCGGCACAATACTGAGACATGAGACTGAAGAATACTGATTAATTACAAAGGTAATAAAGCTATTTTGGGGGGGTTGGGGGCAGCGAGACCCCATGGACTGAACCGTGAAAGTTACAGACTTTAACTATAAAACCTGCAGGACACCAACATGTATGTGACGTACCAGACATGAGAGTACTGCTCCAGGCCGAGCAGAGCGTGCTCCGGGTTGTTGAAGACACTCGGCTGGATGCGCAGCTCAGCGCGCGAGGGGCCACAGATGGTGGGCTGCCTGGGGGTCCCGTTCTTCACAGAGAAACAGGAGCTGATGTAACCGATCGGGGCCGTCTGGATGATTCCTGTATAGGTGAGAATAGTGTGTTGGTTTGGAACATTAATAAAACAGTAATAACACAAAAGGCACACAGTGGTTGGTTTCATATGTTTTTGTTTGTCAGCAGAATTACGCAAAAATGTTGATGTAAGATGTTGTATTTGTCCAGAAAGAATCCATTTCATTTCTATGTGGATCCAGATCAGGGGACGGATCCAGGAATTTCTCTCAGGGATTAATTAATGGATCTTGGATGAAAAAAGATCCGGCAGATTTAGGGGACAGACATTTATGAGTGTGAACAATGTGGTGCAGATCCAACTGCTATCTGACTCTAGTAGATTCAAATGTGGTTTCATTGTTGGGCCTGGGTTACTCTCTACTTCACCGTTTGCACATCCCTTAGTGCTACAAGTTACATATATCACTTCTGCATTAATTTGATTTGGTATATTTGAATGTCTTATTTACCAAAGAAGTGATTAATGGTATTTATACTTGAGATAATGTATTTAAGTGCTGCAGGCCAGCCGTGATTTGGTAGTGAATTGTTTTGTTTTTTTTACATTTAAGTTACTAATCAGAAAATAACCTACGATGTTAATAACAAGTTGTAGTTCTTTTTAAGTACTAGAGCAGGAAGAGGCTTGTATTGCTTATGCAGTGGTTGTTTCACTTCACAGCAGTGATCACCTTGTTCTAACGCAGGAGGTGGAGCTGCAGGTGGAGCTGGAGCTGCTGGTGGAGGTGGTGTCAGCTCTTTCCCTGCTTCACCGAGTCCCGCCTTGGACACTGCAGAGTAAACGGCATTCAGCTGTTTGCGATGGGCTCGAGTAGCGCTGTCCAACATCTGCCTGGAGGACAGAAGACAGCACAACATGTGTAGTAACGTAAAGAGAAGCAGGAATAGAGATGTCGTTACACTTTGTTCCGGTGCGAGCTGAACCTCAGGTTCCTCGTCTCCTTCCTCATCACAGAAACCTGCAGCTTCAGTTTCTGGACCTTCTCGCAGCAGCAGTCACACACAGGAGCCATGTTTACTGACGTCACACTAGTTTAACTCTCTTAAATAACAGTAAGCTTAGATCGAGCTGCTGCTGCTAAACACGCACACACACACAGAACATCCGCCCGTCCAACCATACACGTGGGAGTTCCTCGATGCGGAAGTACACGTTGGATTTTAATGGTGGGCCAACCAGCAGCGTTTCACGTGACGGACGTGTGAGTGACAGCAAGGAGATACTTTACTATCCCTTGATCTCATCACGTGTTTCTAGCAGATCAGTGCAACATACATGTGCTGCTTCACAAAAGTCGCACATGTATGTTGAAGGCGTCATTTTACATGTCCTGTCGCTGCAGCCCACTGCGCGTTTTCTATCAGCAGGGGGCAGCCGAGAGTCGCTTCAGTTACCTTTTTTTAAAGAAAGCTTTATTTATAAATACAGAACAAACATTAGCAACAACATAGTCACTGGGGGATGTAAATATTATATTTATTTACTATATTGTTCTTGAGTAGTTCAATCTGCTCTGACGTTAATGCATTGTTGTAGATAGACAGGTTAAAAGAACTCACATCTTTACATGTATCAACATTAAAATGTTGCTCATGTGCTAAATCATCAAAAATAAAGACCGATGAGTAATATCATCTGCAGTTACTGATAATACCAGCAATAATAATACTAGTAGTACTTTTATTTTTATAACATGTCATCATTTTATTTATATATTGCCGTTTAATTTGTCATCTTTCACTCAAGTACATAGAATATGGACTTACATTCTAACAGCACAACAGGCAGATGCAACACTGATGAAAAGGCCTACATGTGAAAACGCGTTCACAAGATTTAATATTTGCAAAAGGAAGGCAAAGTGGCACAATCACAGAAGAGTGAAAAATCAATCTACAATTGATAGATATTTGTCTTATTTACAGATAAAACTGACATTAAGATTATGTAAGCAGTGTTACTTTTCAAATAAAAGCAGGTTATTTTTGCTGTTGACTTAATGCAAAGCACAAACCAAGAATAAATAATGGATACAGGTTTGATTTAAATTCATACATTCTTTTTTTCAAATAAGCAATGCATCTGCTCAGCATGTTTGTTCTCTTCAACCAACAGGCTGCACACCAACCAAAACAATACTCAGGTGCACACTGACAAGGAGGGAAGGAATCTGGCTTTATTTGTCCTGAACTCAGACAAAAGTATCTTTTTACAAATTAGAATAATTTCCTGGGAGATATTCTGGGGGAGGTTGAGAGGACAACGTTGGAATGGAGAACATTTTGTCTTGTTCAGGTATGATGATCGACGGTGGCTCAGTCAAATCTAAAAAACAAAAAAGGTTGGCAGACAGTGCATGGTTAATATTCATAGAAAGAGTAAAGTTGGAGACAGAAAGCATAAAGTCTTAAACTGTTCCAAAGGATTGTTTGTGCTCATACCTTCATCAGCTGTTTTGTCTTGCAATAGGGAGAGGTCTTCCTCCTCATCTGGGCCCAAGTCTTCAATCAGCTCAAAGGCGCCTCTGTCTCGTGCCTCTGTGCAGAGGGTCTCTACCTGGGGGGGAGCTGGAACTGGGACTTGGGACAGAGCTGGGACTGGAACAGCATCTGGAGCTTGCAGAAGGACCAAAGGGGCAGGAACTGAGAGAGAAAGAAGTGCTTGACTCTGGTAAACTGGTGCTGGAGAAGTCAGAAGAGGAGCATAGAGAGAGGTCAGGACAGGCTCCAGGACTTGGGTGGAGGCAGGGGTGGCAGGGACAGACTCTGGTTGTGACTCTGGTTTGTCCCCGCCTGCAGTGAGGGTCAGAGAGCCTGGTGTTTGCTCTGAGACAACCCCCACAGATACAGGCACTACCGCCTTTACTGCAGGAGCCTCCAGAGCAGATGCTGCCTCGTTCTCACTGACAGGTATCTCCAGCATGGGCTCACTCTTCCTGGGCCTCCCTCTCCTTTTTGTGCCGCTCTTCTCATCAGCCCGCGATCTTTTCCTCTGCCTCTCCTCTCTGAAAGAGCACAATAAATGTGATCAAGCCCGACAACAGTGGACATCGATACAGCTCTGTGTGATACTTTACAAAAGCTAATAGTACAAAGTCCTTGACCTGGATCTGGGGTGTCAACAGAAACACCAAAGCAACCTTTGGTTTCCTCTTGCTCCATATTCAATATAAACCAGACAAGTGATAAGCAGCTGGGTTTGCTGATAATTCACTGTGCTCTGTAAAGCACAGTGTTATTATGGGAGTTGTGTTAATAAGCCTGATTAACATGATTAAAACTTCTGTTTCTGTTGCACTGAAACATTCATCAAGTGTCACTACACTGAAGTTCTTATATTTGTGGGTTTGTAGATTTTTTCATTGCTGAACCAAAGAGTCCAAATGAGCAGAGCTGCCAATTTAGCTCACTTCACTCATAATGACTGCTCGTTCTTTATAAATTTACCCCAAAACCCACTGGTTAGTCTCCTTCTCTTCAGCCTCGGCCTTCCTCTTTCTGAGCAGATCCCTGTCCCGCAATCGGCGGCGGATTCCTCCTATAAAAAAACAGCCAAAGAGCAAAGAGACCATGTAGACAAGTGAAGAGTGAAATCCAAGACACAGCAAGAAGTATTTGTAATTTGTGCCTGGCTAATGAAAGTGGCTGGTGACATATAAAGATCAGGATTATAGAAGTTTCTTTCCAAATACATAAAACACTTGATTGTAAAATACAATAGCAAAGATTAAACTTGTCTCTCTTTCTAGTGAATAGCTCAGGTAGTGTTCTATATCCAAAAGTAATATATACTATGTTGTGAGTCGAATTTCCACTGTGGAAATAAGTAAAGGACTAATTTGAAAAGAAGAGCAGACATTTTAATTGTTACATGGGTCGTCATTTGTATTTTTACCTTCTGTCTCTTGTTTCTCCTGCTGCAACGTCTCCTCCATTCTTAGTCCCACTATGAATGAATTCAAACTCACGGAAGGCGGGCAGAGCGCAGAGAAGATGTCAGAATAACTTCTGACTGTTTTCTATTCCCACCCCTTAATGAATTATCTGGTTAACCATTACCAAAGTGTTGGGAGAGTTCCTGCAGCTTTGCTCTTATCATATTTGTAAAGCTGGAGGAGTTGGCACAACACTGATGGAGGACGGCAAAAAAAAAGACTGGAGCAGGTTGAGTAAGGGCGGTGTGTGATATGGATAAAATACTAAATGTTTGTGGTTATAGAAGAGACCTATACAGGTGTTTAGACTGCTGCCCATAATGCAAAGCAGAAAAAACAAAAAGTGTGTGTGAAATGTGAATGTGTGTAAAAAAACTGGATAATTAAAGGAACTTTTCTGTTTGGGTTATTTGTAAAATGTTGCTGTTGCAATTTGGACATTTATTAAACTTGGTAATTTGACAAACAAAATGTTGGCGCCTGAAAAACAGACAGAGATAAATTACCATCTTGATATGATAAAATTCTAAAGCCCTAAGTGTTGCTTTTTTTTCCAAGATGCTAAATGTGTCTTATTTTGTGTTAAACAACGATGTTGAAAAAAGCCACAAAGCAAGAGATCCTGTCTTCAACTCCAGCATTAGGGCATACCAATCTTATCTCCCAGATGGAGAGCCTCTCGGTTAGGGTGTGTTCTCAATCTTCTCACAGCACATTGGGCGCTGATGTGTGTGTTTGAGCGACTCAGTGAAAGAAGCCATCCAGCAGGGTAAATAACACTCAGCTGCCAATTGCCTCCAGCACTGTTGGGGAAATGTTGAGTGTCCCTTGTTAAATTCACTCCCTGCTGCATTGAAGGAGCCTCAACACAATCCACACATGACCTTATGCAATTACAGTGCGAGAGCGGTAAATATATGGTTGTGTGTTTCATATAATGTATATTTCATGGTTGGAAAAAGGTCGCAGTGGGAAATATGCACACACAAAGAAACACATCTTGTAAGATCTCACTCTGCAAAGTATCTCAAATGTTCTCCAGCTCCAGATTTAGTCATATTCAAATTCAAACTACCCACGAACATCTCCATCCATCACCAGGACCGTCGATTGACCTCCAGCTAAGATCACAGGCTGAACCCGGGGAAACTCCTCTGTTGATAAAAGTTCAGCAGACACAAGAAAGGACTGAGTTCTGCATATGCTGGGTTATCAGAACACACTGTATTTTACAAAGAAACTGAAGTTGGAGAAATACCAAAGTAGATATCACAGTGCCATCTCCTGGTGTCCCCTCTAAACTACCAACCTCTGATATTAAACAGTGCAAAGACAATATACAGTACATTTAAAATGCACAAGGCAAAAGATGGAGTATTTGGATAATATGCTGTTGATGGCTGATAAAGTGGTTGCACACTATTTTCAGCTGGATTCAATGCGTATGTCACTCTAATCTTCACGTTATTGAGCTTAAAGATAAGTATATAATTTGAAAAGGAGTCAAAAATGTCTTTGGTGATTTGTCGCCCGGG
Organism: Pleuronectes platessa; assembly: GCF_947347685.1. Classification (NCBI taxonomy): domain Eukaryota; kingdom Metazoa; phylum Chordata; class Actinopteri; order Pleuronectiformes; family Pleuronectidae; genus Pleuronectes; species Pleuronectes platessa. The sequence continues at coordinate 9,978,395 of NC_070628.1, read as the reverse complement.
GCAGAATCAACGGTTAGCAGTCAACTTCTGCTCCAGGGCTCTGGTGTCTCAGGAAGTAAAGGGGGTTGGGGGTGGAGGGGTACCCAGCCCAACCATATGCATACACAATGGTCTCTTTACAGCAAACCAAATACACCCCTTCTGGCAATGTGTCCACATGGTCCACTGCAACGAAATATGTAACACATTCAACACAACACAAGAAAGTTGATGCATTTTGTCAGTTTATTGAACACAATTCTCACAGCGTTCATTTCCTATTATGAAAGAAAATACATTTTGTTGTGGGAGGGCAACAGGTTCGAAAAACATACAGGAATTATCATTTTCTTGATACAATACCTACAGTGAATTATCAACAAAGGCAAAATGAAGTGTGCAGTGTTTTCAAGCTGTGGAACTTAGTTACGAGGCAGCTGAGTTCCTCGTGTGACCGACTTTTATTTTTTTTATTTTCGACGAATAAAAAAATGGTCAGAATGCTACTTAGCGTAAAATGCACACATGCCTCGGTTTCGTGAAGACGATCGGACAAACGGCCCCTGTCTCCCGCTTCTCATCGTACAGTAGTTTCCTCACAGAAATGAATTGCACCACAGCTCTGTTTCGGGGCAGCGTCATGTTTTGTGACTGCAATGGCCCTGTGGAGGGCGATGGGCGGATCTGGACGCAGATGGCGCTGTTGGGCGTATATTTTGTTTCAGTCCCGTTTCCCTCCATGGTTGTCTCTCCTCTCTCCGACTAACTTAGCGCTTGGCTCAGTTCATTATACAGCCCTATATTCTCCCTCCATTAGGGCATCTCTGCCTTTGGACTGAAGATCCCAGCGAAACCCAGGAGAGAAAAGTTTCACTTGCACGGGGACGAGATGGACATGAACAAGAGGATCCACTTGGAGCTAAGAAACAGGACACCGTCTGATGTGAGTCGTGCTTTTTTTAAAGAAACCAGCCCTTAGTTTTCGGGGCTAGCCTCTCGCTAGCTAGCTTGCTACTTTTTTCTGCTTTGCGAGTGACCTGTGTGGCTAACGCAATGGTGACCACATGGGCTTCGCGGTGGTGTTTCTCCCCCGTACTGGGGCGGAAAGCAGTCGCACAACAAGCTTAACCCTCCACACTGGTTCGGACTGGGCGTAGAGGAGAAAAGCGAGATTCAATCGTTACTTTGAAGCGGCGATCCCCCCTCTCAGCTCGCTGGTCTTATCGCAGTGCTTTAACCCTGCTCGCTCCGCGGTGCACACACACAATTCAGCTCCACCGTCGGAGCACAATCCGTAAACTTATTTCTTTTCTTTTTTTTACGCCGCTTGTGTTAGCACATTTGCATCCTGCGCCGCGTTTGGCATTCACAGAGCGGTACCTTTTACACAGACCCTTGGAAGCCATGTTTGCTGCTAGCATAACTGCTCAGACGAGGGCTGCTTGCTCTTTATTCCACAATGCACTTTACAACTTCGAGGCGTTTGTAAGAGAACAGCCGGTTTTTGTGTGGCGGGGTCCACGGCCGGTCGCCGATCACGGGTCGTGTCGTGAAATTTCCACGGAGCACGTTAATATCAGAACGGCCACAATCAGCAGCGACAACAAAAAACACACACACACACACACAGTGACTTGCTTCACGAGTCATCCATACCTTGACCACTTCTTCATACCAAAGCCCGTTTACATTTCTGCACAAATGCGAGCAGGCGGTCAACTATTCACGTAATAGCGATTTGTTTTAAAAGCCATGTTTAAGCTGTTGCTTGGCTTTTTTTTTTAGAAAAGGGGAGTGTGCGGCGGTAAACCCCCCGAAAATAGCCTCCACATTCCCGCAGCAGCCACGTTTACGGCTCGTACCCGCGCGTTAACGCCGGTGGTAAAATCACACTTTTTAAATGAAGTCTGGCGAGTGGGACTCATTCAGACACCAGCCTCCCAACTTCGTGTTTTTGTTCCCGCCATATTGGCCCCGTCGCTAAACGGGGTCGCAGAAAACAAAATGTGCCGAGGAAATCACTCAAAACCCCGCAAACCACCATTCTGTCTTTAAATACATGTCGGTAAAGATCGACTCGGTGCTTGGAGCTAAAACGGCTCGACTTGTCGCCCGGCGGCCTTCGGCCGCATCAGGCTGCCTGAATGGCACAGAGATCCGGTGCACCGCGCTTCGTGCGTGGGCAGGGGAAAACTCGACGCTCGGTGTTTCCCCTGGACCCGAGCACGAAATAAAACGACTTCCACACGGATATATTAATTCAGCACAGTGCATTAAACGACCGTTACACGTTCTAAACATCACTTTTCGCAATGGAAGGTGTTCGGAGAGCTGCATACTGTTTCTCGGGGATCGCCATGTTGTCATTCTGTCGTCTTTGAAGCTCTGGGAGAAAGGAACCGTCTCCATCTTTGTTTTTTTTTTTGCACTAAAATTTCCGCTCTCGACACATTTCCTTCGACCTGAACTCGACGTAGTTACCCCGAGACAAACTGGCAATATCGGCCGTTCGCTCGACGACGACGGGATATTCCACTTCCCCCATGAAAAGCGGGTCTAACGGCGAAAAGATTGCGCTTCACCAAAGGGTGTATTCGCACTCCTTTCCGCTGCTACTGGCTAATGGCGGCGGGCACACGGAGCCGTGCAGCTGCTCCTCTACCGCACGGCAGCGTTTAAAAGGGGGCAATGGCTAGCCTGTAGCGAGCTAGCTCACAAAAATCATTGCATTTGTCATTAGTGGCTGCAGCAGCAGGTCATGAGGAAGCTGCCGCTGCCGCTTTGCTCGTCCTTGATTCAAACGAATCAACGTGGTCACTGTCGTCCCCGGTTAAACGAAGCCCTCTGTGTTTCTACACGGACACGTTTCCTCCATGTCGGTGTTTTACTGCTGAAATCGTGAATCTTTGACGTTTGACAACAACTTTTTTTTCGCAGCCTTGTTTTTCGTCCCTGCACCGAATTGCGCAACCGGTGTTAGCGTTAAGAGTCTGATAGAAACTCCGCCTTCAGACTTGTTTTACTAATGTTTAACAAAAATAAAATAACCTTTACTCGCTTTGCACAACAACAACAAACCCCAATTAAAGACACTTTGCTCCTGTTGTTTGCCAACTTATTCCCTGAGTTCTTTTACTTTGAAAACATGTGCCACACACAGGATCTAATACATATTTTGTATTATTATGAATTTACAGTGTTTTGGAGGTAATGGCCATCATCCAATAACAAGTTTTATAAAAAAGTATAAAAGAAGGGATATTATATTTTTAATGTGATGTTATACTAAGGGCTATTATTCTATATTCCAGGTACGAGAACTCGTCCTCGACAATTGTCGATCACCTGAAGGGAAAATCGAGGGCCTCACATCCGAGTTTGTCAACCTGGAGTTCCTCAGTTTGATAAATGTCGGCTTAATGTCAGTGTCCAACCTGCCTAAACTAGGAAAACTCAAAAAGGTAAAAAAAATCCATCTATATTTCACACAATGCAAAAGTTCAAACGAGGAAATAAATCGGTGTTTTCTAAAACAATCTCTTCCTGTGATCTTTCCCTCAGCTGGAGTTGAGCGACAACAGAATCAGCGGCGGCCTCGATGTTTTAGCAGAGAAACTTCCCAACCTCACACATCTAAACCTGAGCGGCAACAAATTGAAAGACATCAGCACATTGGAACCATTGGTATGCTCTCCAGTCTCGTTATTCCTCACTCACAGGAAACACACACACACCACACGCAGGCCATCTGAGTGTGTACAGCATGTTCACACTATGTGTTTAGTGGGTTCAGACATTGTGCTTTTTGTTACTTTATCTTGTGTTAATGTACCTAATTAAGACTAAGCGTTTGAGACATAATCTTGTGATGCACACAGCTGTACTATTGTAAATGAGATTACTCGTCATTGCTTGTCTTGCTTAACAACAGTTACTTTCTCTATATTTAGATATAACACTCAATTGTCTCTGTATTTAAAAAGGATGATAATCATAATTTGGATAGAACATGAACAAAATATACAGGAGAAGTGTCATAAACATTCTTCTACTTAGGGGTGGAAGATTAGGGGATTTAGATGTTTTTGCACAAACATTTGAAAATAAAAGCACCTTTTAGTCAAAGTAAGCAGATGCGAAGTCAAGTTTTTGTCTAACAAGTACACGAGAAATCAAGATAGTTCATGTCATAGATTGAAACCACAGAGATGTAATACTCACTGATGGGCAGCACTGTCTGCAGCTCAGTATAAATGGTCTGCTGTAACATATCACCCAACCTTTTATGCACTGTGCACATAACAGCATCTAATATCATTAACTCAAGACACATCCTCACTTCGCATCTCTGCATTTAATCAACAGAAAAAACTGGCCAACCTGAAGAGTTTGGACCTGTTCAACTGTGAAGTCACAAACCTGAACGACTACAGGGACAGCGTGTTCAAGCTGCTGCCCCAGCTCACCTACCTGGATGGGTACGACATGGAAGACAGGGAAGCCTCCGACTCTGACGGAGAGGTGGACGGCGATGGCGTAGATGATAGTGAAAATGAAGGTGAGAGGATCAGTTTGAGCCAAGAGCTGCTGAAATGTTAAAACTTATTGCGGTTTTAATGACAATGCTGCCAATCATATTTTAACCACAGCTTGGCTGCTTGCCCCACCGCAAACATGTAATATCTGTTTGTATGATTTGGTCGACACATTCTTTGTTCTGTCTGTGGTTGACTTATTCTTTTTATATTGCAGAGGGAGAAGAGGAGGAAGATGAGGATGGAGAGGAGGAGACCTTTGATGAGGAAAGTGGAGAGGAGGAAAGCGGAGAGGAGGTAGAAGGAGAAGAGGATGATGAGGAGGTCAGCGGCGAAGATGAGGTAAAAAAGAAAAAACTCAGTTCAAATATTTGGACTTTGGATGTGTTATTTCTAGTTTTAACTTGTTGAATTATTTTTTACCAAGGAGGAAGACGTAGCTCAGGATGGAGAAGTAGATGATGAGGAAGACGATGATGATGACGATGAAGACGGTATGTACCATCTCCTTAAAGAACAACTATACACCTAGTCTTGGCGTGACCAGGGGGGCTGTACCACATTATCAGCTCTCTGTCGGAATCGGCCAATATTCGCCTTTTTGGTTATTTGCGGTTTGTTAACTACCCAGCTGCAGATTCTGAGAGAATCCAACAGATGGCACTATAACCAGTCATAGCAGACATTAAAGGTTCAGTGTGTAGAATCTAGTGGCATCTAGCAGTGAAGTTGCAGATGGCAACCCGTTGGATACCGCACACTAAAGAATGTAGCTACATACAGTTTAATAAATCAAAAAGAAATATTTAGCAAAATCTAAAATAATTTCTTAAATATCTAGTTAACATATACTCCAGATTGGCCAAAACATTAAACCATCTGAGGGTTGACTTTATTATGTCCGTACATCGGCACCTGTAATGAGGTGGGATTCTGATATGCACGGGGAGTAAAGGCTGGCCTGTTTGGTAAAGTACATGATGGTCGGGGTCAGAACACACAGTGCATCCCAGCTGTAGACCAGTCAGATTAACCAAGCTGATTCCTGTACACCATCCAAAGTGTGAGCCTGTGAGGGACCCCCCTGAACCATGGAGCAATGGAAGGTGGCTCAGGCTGAGGAAACATGTTTTTCTTTTACCTCACGTGAAGGTTTTGGGGCCTGACCATCCTTGTTTTAGGGAGATGAAGATGGCAGAGGTGATGTGATGGTGATGCTCTGGGCAGTGTTCTGCAGGGAAACCTTAGCATTCATACTGTGGGATTTTACTTTTCACTCAAACCGAAAACATTGTTGTAGATATGGTCGGCATCGATATTGCCAGATTGCAGCAGCAACATCTTTCAACCCTGCTGCACTGCAAACCTGTTCAGAGATGGATGAGAGGCACGGTGAGGAGTTCAAGGTGTTGACATTGAAGTTCCTCAGACCTCAATCTGATCGAGTAACTGTGGGATGTGCTGGAAAAACAAGTCCAATCTGCGGAGGCCAAACTTTGTGCTCCAGATTCTAATGTCTCTGTGCCTGATAGTACGGGGCTCTTTCTGACGTCTTATGGAGTCGAGGTCCTCACAGTATTAGCCAGGCGGTTTGAAAGCTGTGGCTGATCGTGTATCTGACGCTGTTTATTTTGAGCCTCTAATCGTGTAACGTTATGACCTGAAGGGACAGCGACCACCACGGTGGACATTCAGTAACACTGCAAACAATCCTCAAGTCCAGCTGATCGTGTGGCAGTTCCTTGACTTGAATTGTTTTGTTGTTGAGGAAGTTAAGATCTAATCGAGAAATTCAGTTTGATAATTTATTTTTGCCCAAAACTCCAGCTGAATTCTTTTGTGGACAGTAGCTTGGACATATAACTCTTTAAAATATGTCAGCTTGGTTTTAAGAGAAATTGTGCTGTTTAGTTTGCTTCTAGCATTTTAGGAACCCAGCCAATTCCCCCCCCCCCCGAATGATAATTCAGTGCTGTGATCTTGACGCTACCTTACACCTGTTTCTCTTTGTTGTTTTTGTTTACCTCCAGAAGCAGAAGCTGCCAAAGGTGAGAAGAGAAAGCGAGACCCAGAGGACGAGGACGATGACGACGATGACGAGGACGACGATTAAGACGAGCAAAGCTGAAAACGAGAGCCTACCGAGTTACCCTTCCTCCCTCACAAACCCGAACGTCCGCCCTCTTACAACTCGCACCGCCTTTGTAATCCACGTCGACCCCCCCCCCCCCCCCCCCCCAGCTCTGAGCTCTTTTAATGGGGCAAGACTGTACCGGATGGGTGGGCCGAGTGGAGCTGCCCCACCCTCAACCTCCCTCTCCTCTGTCTGTTTTCTTCTTCTTTTTTTTTTTTGCCTCCCCAAATGGAACTGAGAGCCACCCAACACCCTCCACCTCACCGCCCCATGGCCCCCAGAGGTTCTCAGGCAGCCCACCACTCAGCATTCCACAATTTCACTGTCGATCCCTCTTTATGTATTCCCGTGTGAGAACTTTGGGACTGGTATCTAGTTTTGGGTCTGTGCTTTTAATATTTTGTTGGATGAATTATTTGTTTTCTTGTTGGGTTCATTTTTTCTCATTTTTTTTGTCTTTTATTATTATTTTTTCTGTTCCTTATTTTTCCCAATAAAATTATTGCTATAGCAGCTGTGCAACCAGCGAGCCATGATTTTTAGTGTGGCCGCCTGTTGCACAAATCAAGGTTGTAGCTACATTTTTACTTTCTGTATGACAAAAAAAACAACTTTGTAAATAAAATGTTAACATTTTGTGCTTTTCTCTGCTGCTGCCTTGCTTTTGTCATGTCCCAAAATAACGTAACGGGATGAAAGATTTCAGCCCCCCTGCTGATAAGCTCTGTGCTCTCCACCGTGATGGCAGCCGTATAATACAATCCACAGTCTAGTTTTAAAGGTTAAGTTGAGATTTTTTTTTGTCTTTTTGAAAGCTTATAAGATTATACAAAAACAGCTCCACATATTTCCTCAAAACCTGGTGGAATGATGCAGTATGGGTCAGGGAAGAACCCATCCTTTTTTTTTGGAGCTGATCTTGATGAGAGGGAGGATCCAGAATTTTTCTTTTTCTTCAACATTGCCAGATAAGGTAGTTTTGTGGCATTTCACAGATTAACATGGGGATAATTCATTGATCTTGATAAAAAAAAATCTTAGCACGTACTTTATGTGGTCGCCTTTTGAAATTCTTGTCTTTTAAAGTGAATTATGTGGAAGACCCAGTGACAAAATCAAAGGTCTCTTTGTAAAATGCTTTTTCATTTGGACTGTACTGTATCAGACCTTGAGCGAATTAGACAAGTCAAGAGAGTATGATTAAAACTCAGACTCAAACAATCATTAGATGTGGTTAAATACCTTTACCCTGGAATATAAGACATGAATCACTTCACAGCCACGAAGAGAATCTGAGCACTGCAGATTCCAAACAGATTCCAGACACTTGCCTGATGATGCAATGTCCACTGGGTCTGAGCAGTCAGGTCTTTCCAGGTTGTTGCATTTGAATTAATCATAGGGACGAAAAGAAACTATTAAGGTGTCCACATTTTCCACATTTCTGTCCGGAGCATGAACCCACTCTGTTTCTTGTCAGCTTGGAGTCAAATGGTTTAAAATGACCAATAACTGAAAGGACAAACGAGCATGTGAGTAGTGTTTTTAGGACCGAGTTGACAGAATACAAAGCCTTTCTATCAGAGTTTCCCCCAGGTAAAGGCTGCAGTGGCTTGTTGTCTGCAGTGTGCAACACGTTCTGTACCAAACTAGTTTTTCACTTCAATGAAAAGCAACTCAGTCCCAGGATACCAAGCACCATTTAACAGTTAGTCCAGGAAATGGCATCGAAACTGTATCACTCTGTTTTTTAAGAACAACTTATTTGTTTTTAAGTGTTTATGGCTGCAAATCTCAAGGCTGCAGGTTCATTAGAAGCTCATAGTTACTGTCTAACTCAAACACAAGCCAGACAATCATGTACAGCTGAGAAATGTATATTTTCACTCCAATTATTAAACAGTTAACTGAGGAAACTGTTTTTGTAAAAACAAGTAAAAGAAACTGCTTAAATATCATTTCTTGTGCTTTTTTAAAATTTCAGTTGATTTATGGAAGTAGACTATGAAGGTCTACAAACAGACAAATGGGTTTCACATAAAGTTAATTATACTTTGTTATTAATGCATATATATATATATATATATATATTAACTTGTTTTAACAGTTTTCATAGACAGTTTGAAATACATCGTTATAACTGCATTGGAGATTGTTTATTCACTCAAACACTGAATACTACAGCTGATTAGGAAAAGATTGATATTATTGTTCCATTTTTGGTTATTTTGTGATGTCTTGGTATTGGCCACATTCATAAGATAGAAACACAATAATGATAATTGGCTACATTGAACTATTACAGGTTCCTGTAAATGAATATCACTCAAACAAAACATTGTGATGATTCATTCACACAATTTGGTGCCTTTGAAAAACAAAAAACAAAACACTTTCAATGACTCACTAAATCATAACATATGTAATTATTACACTCTATTTGCACTGGTGCAAATGATACAAATTACACACTCACAGAATTAAAGGTTGGGTATTTCTGATCTTGTTGGCAGTGAGGTGATCACTGAGGTCTTTTTAGTAATAACAGACATTAGTTTGCAATTAACACAATTACTCACACAACAGGCAAATGTGGAATCAAATTCAGTCATTGATCAGTTCACTGTGGTTTTCCAGTGATTTATTATTGCATTTAAATGAAATTGGAGGTTTACAATAAAGAGATATTTTAGGGTCATAATCAATGCAGCAAAAGCCATATTTACTCCCTTATATCAGTTAATCCTATATTTCCTGTTTTACAAGAATTAGGATTTTTTCATTAGACACTTCCTTTCCTAAAACCCAATCTGTGATAATGTGGGTGATGTCCTAAAAACTCATTCATACAGCAATCATAGATCAACATACTGTGTTAGGACTATTCTTATTGGTTGGTGAGATGTGATTCCAACACATCGCCACCTATAACTTCAACCTGAGCAGGCGTCTAATCAGCCAGAGGAGTAAAGCAGAAATATATAAATCTCAGAAGAAAGTAATTGGACAGAGAGGGATAAGAAAAAAATTATGTTTTTTGGTTTGCTGCATAATTTAGAATTTATGAAAAAGCTCTGTCGATGAATAAGCTCATTATATGAATGAAGATTCAGTAAATGTGAGTGTAAAGTTGTTGCAGCTGTGAGATAGTTAAATTCTGCCACATGCACTGAATTCCCCAACCTGTGATTGTTCTTTAAATGCACACATTTGGCACATGTTTAAAACAATTATTATTTCACATGACTTTATCCAGGCAGAAATACCATAAATATACAAATATGTATTTTTTCAATCGGAAAACATACAGTCGGAGAAATTGTAACTGAAAAGCGGAAATGAATCGCCAGTTTGAAATTGTTCTGTGACATCAAAGGAAAAAAGCGGTGACCTTAAACAGTTAAATGTGAAAGAACGACCCCATCAGGCCTTGTACTAATGTCAAAGCAGCAGTTGATGGTGGGAAAGTGTTGAAGCTCGTCCATTGACAGTGGCGGGGGTTGGGACTGACCCAGGCTGGACGCAGCTGCTGCTCCTGCACAAAAGCTAGAGATGAAGCTGTGCTAGAACTGTCCTGACAGAGGTCACAGGGGTCAGAGCACCACTGCATTGAAACCAGTGTGTGGGTGTCGGTTTGGCAGTTTTCATGTGTAACCTCTTTTTTTTTTAACAAGTGGCCAAAATCTAGAAAGTCTTTCTGGAGCTTGTGTCTCTGACAACAACGCAGGTGTGGATACTGTGTATTCTCTCATCCTGTATCGGACTGGTTATCTACTAACAGCTACAGTATCTGGGTGACCAAATAGCATTTCCGTGATATCTATGCTTATTTACAAGTCTATCAGCAGATTCATTCTCTCAACAAGTTAGTGAGAGAAAAGGGAATGTTTTCATGTTGTTAAAAATGATATTTAGGTCAAAAATCAACCGCCTCAAACTGGTCCGACTGCACCGTGGCATAAACCATGAACACCATGTGCTAGTTCCTTGAGGAAAACATGCTGTACCTCTACAAGCCACGAGGATGGTCTTCACCAGCGGCTCAGAGTAAATAGACTTTTACAATGTTTAACTGAAAGCCTGTTGCGGCTCTAAGCATCTACAAACAGACACTGCTTTATAAGTTCACTATCATATGTAGTAAGATGTTAAATGTACAAAAAGACTAAAACCTTTAAGCTCATTTCTGTTCCACTAGCCTCACACACACAATATATTTTCTCACAGAGTTTATTTCAAAGCTCAAATATCATACTGGGAATATCTGTACACCTTCTAAAAAGCAATTCACCTTTTTATTTGTACCAGCAAGTAAATGTTGAGCTGAAGTTATTAAAAAATCATTATTTAGGCAGAATAATATTCACTAACTTGATTGTTTGGAGCTTTTGAACATAATGTTTTCATGAGCAAACGAGAAAACAAATTTGCTCAGTTGTCACGGAGCTGTTGTTGTTGAAATAATCCATTAAACTGAACATTTATTATTCATGTTATTGACTTAAAAGCTGAGCCTGAGTTCATTCGTCTCAAGCTCCAATAAGCTGTACCAGGTCTACTCGCAGACCTCTTGTGCAGATGAAGACCACTGAAAGCTCCAGAATAAGTGGATCTTGAGTGGAGATTGATTTGTCAACAGACAAGATCAATTCTGAATTTAAGCTTTACAGTTGACAAGTGCACAAATGCAGCAGCTCGAATCATAACCCACTACATTTCTGTAAATGGTCAGCATACGTGAAACATCCAGAAGAGCAATCTTCTGGAACTCCAGTAAGCTGATGCGATAAATATGTTTAGGTAAAACAAAAAATGCAAATAACGATAACAAGCTATCTCAGTCTCCATAAGTGACACCTGAAAATATATTAAATATATTTTTAAATGTTTTATATTTGTTAATTTCTCTTTTCTGGCCTTTAATATGCCTGGTTTGTGTCGATACACCTACAGGCTGCTCATGTAAATGTGCTCTGTGCATCGACAATAAAAGTTTTTCTCTTTTCTAGCTGCTGCTTGAGCGTGTGCACTATGGGTGACATCACATCCTGTTACTGTATAACTGTATATTTGTGTGATTACTGTGATATTTATACATTAAGATAGAGTTGGTACATTTACCAAATGGGGTAAAACAACCATGTCTGGTTATGTTGTTGTTTTGTCTCTTCAGTGAGTTAAATACAGTGAGAAACACACTGATACAAAAACCAGATACAGCCGTCAGTGTCCTGCTGGAGGCGCTATGTTGTACTTTGTGCTAAATGCTAATGTTGGCATGCAAATTAACCACAATGACAAATATAATATGCTAATATGACCATGATATGTTCGGCATTTTTACTATATTACATAAGCATGTTAGAATGCTAATGAATGCATGACTGTGCATGTGTTTGGGACGAATAAATGCATCTTAATATAGTACTGTAATCAGTGTCAAAGCTAACAAGTTAATGTTAAACAAGTTTATTGTTAACCATGTTTAGAATATTCCATTAAAATGGTAGCATGCTGGCACAATGTAATCACAGTGCCAATGCTAGTATGCTAACATTTAACAAGGTTAATGTTAACCACGTTTAAAATATCAGATTAGCATGTTAGCATACTTACAATAGCACATGACCTGTAACAACAGAACACCTGAGGATGATGTCATCAGTTTGGGCCTGAACCACAGTAATGGACAAGTCCAAATTTGGGACCTGATGATGATGCTAATCACCGGATCACCAAAGTTACATAAATGTATCGTGAGCGAGACAAACAAACGTACCAAGTTAGATGGCAGCCAGTTTAAATGATCTAGAAATGAATGACTCAACCTCAACCTGCGAGAAGGGACAGCTCGTGTTTATCAGGGTTCATAATCTTAATGAGTTGTGAGATATTTGAGCTTCATCTACGAACAGAAAACCTCAGTATATCGTGTTATAGTTTTACAAAGGGCAGTAAAAAGGCACTCTGTGGGAAAACACATTGAAAACCAGGAGTTCAAAGTGGTTCAGTTCTCTCTAATGGCTTTAAACCTTTTCTTCACAGTGAGTTCACATCAGGAAAAAAAACCAAGCAGCCTCTAAAAACTTTCTGTGATGTATTTTTCCCCAAATTACAAACATGAATTCAAGGTCGGGATTATTATTTGTTTTTTTTTGTTGACTGTATTTTAAAATAAATATAAAAAAAATTAAGATCAAAACTGCTACATGGCATCAGTTACAGAATTGGCGTACACAATAGCTGCTGTGAAACATTGATCTGTCAATATTTGTCCAGTCATTCAGAAATAACAGAAATTCAGCAAACGATGTGCAGCTCAATGGAACAGCCGGGATCGTGATTTTTCTCATTCATTTAGCTCACTCTCATCCAAGCACACATTCAGTAGAGCCGGGTCCACACGTCTCAGAGACGTCTCCATTTAACAGTAGTTTACATCGTGGAAAAAAACAGTCACCAAGCATAGAAAATTAATTCAGCGTTGTCATTACAATCACACAGGACGTCTGCTCCTGCCCTGCAACAACTCCCAAACCACACACAGACAAGACAGCCGCATCAGTCAGTCAACACACACACACACACACACCCGTTAACCTCTCAGCTACAAAGAGCATTAAAAAAAAGCTAGTATAACACACTTGCATAGCTGTGGAGCGTACAAAAGAAAACAGGGGAAAGGTCAAAAGGTGCAAAGAGTTTTTAAAGCTTGGTACAGCTGGGTAAGACTCAGTGTTGAGGTGTATGTACATGAACAAAGAATATGTGCATCTTGAGAAGAAGTGACAGAAAAGACAAAAGAAAGCAAAGACACAAAGTCCAGGTTGGAATCCCCCCTGTGCTGTGAGTATGGGGTCTCGTTTCATCGGGGAAAGCGAGCGATTCAGGACCCTGCAAAAGAGTGCGGTGCCATCAGAGTAGGGTTAGTAAGTTTATATAGTGATGCATGTGTCCCGTGAGGAGGTGAAGGGAACTCTGCAGGTCGGGCAGATCTTAAAGTGCGCTCGGAGGCTGGGTGTTTTTGATGTTCTTGATCTCCAGCTCCAGCTGTTTGACCCGCACGTCCCTCTGGTTGAGCAGCTCCCTCAGCCGCCGGATCTCCTCCTGCTGCTTGTGGAACTTGAGGAGCAACTGTGGACAAAACACAGGAGCAATATATTAATGTTGTTGTTTTTTTACAGGAGTTAAGGGAGACAGGTCCTATTAATCTGATTTACTCACTAAATCTCACTGCACAGTGTTCTCTCACTGTCCCGCTGCCATAAAACCAAATTGCAACGTAAAGATCCAGTAGTTGTCAAGAGGTAAAGTTTTCTCGAATACACAAATAGGAATCTCATCAGCATATGAATCCGAACTGGTCCAAGTGTGTGTGCACATACGAGGAGTTTGACTCTGGTTTAGCATTCCTTGACATACAGTGAGTACCAGGAAAACCAAACTTAAACAAATAGGTTTAAAAGTGTTCGCTTAACCAACACGCCAAAGTTCCCTTGTTTATAGCCGTGATGCTTCACCCTCATGGTGACGTTAGATGAATAGATTTACCAAACTAATTAGGGTTTATCCTGTGGGGATCCTGCACAGTTTAAATGTTTGAAAACCAACCAACCCAAATAGCCATCAATTAAAAAAAATAGAAATAACGATAATAAAATTAAAAAATAGCATCGCCCAACATCCTTGGAATATTATCAAAACTAAAATTTTGTATAAACTCGGTGATACAAATAAGGAGAGAACAGCCCTACAGGTGGAGACACTAAAAAACTTCAGCACCTCGTTCTCTGTCCTCGGAGGAGAGCAGAGTCCAAGGTCCTCCCCGTTGCTGACGGCCAGCCGGCTCCTGTCATCCTCTCCGTTGCCGCTGTTCTCTTTGCCGTCTTTGCTCCCCAGCTGGTCCTGAATGTACGCCAGCTGCAGCATGCCCGGTCGGCTCTGAGACCTGCGGGTGTCCATCGGATGTCCCGGCCCTTTGCTCATCTCCGAGAACGACTCTGCTATTTGACTCCCGGGCTTCAGAGACATCATCACCGGGCCTGGAAGACGAAGAGGAGGAAGATGAGTTGCAAACCTGTGCACGTCGCCAGAGTATACAAAATACATCACACACACACAAACACACACACATGCATGAATGTGTTCAGACCTTTGTCGATGCCACTGAGCCACTCCTCTGCAGTCATCGCGGGCTTGTTCCCTGCTGTCATGGGATAGATGTCATCTTGATACGACTCTGACTGCAAACACACAAACACAAGATGGTTACACACAATCACCAAAGTTTTCTAATATGTATTGAACCAAAACCTGACACCATGTTCAAAGTTCATGTGAATCATGTGTGTACTCTTACCCTGCGAGGAACGATCATGGACAATGGCTCGATCTTACTCTTGATTGTCACCAGTTTGTAGAACCTGAACACCTCACAGGAGCTCACGTCCAGGCCTCTCTTTGGCATCACACCTGGGGGAGAACACACATGCTGAGTAACCAGGGACGTTGCCCTGAGAGCAGCTGATGAACGAGGTCCCTGTGGCACCAGCTTTCTACCAAAGGCTTCACAGAGGTTTCTAAATGTGTGTGTGCACCTGGGCTGGGGTGGTTGTGAGGGATGACACTTAACCTTTACTATCACTTATGTGTAAGCACAGTAGGCACACATTCTCTAGAAATGCTCCTGTGACTAACCATACTTTCTGCTGAACTAAAGGGCTCCCTGATACCTGTGCTGTCACAGTGAGATACATTGAACCAGCACTTTATTAGAAACATCAGAGTAATTCTGAGTAGATGCTCCCTTTGCTCTCAAGACAACCTCTGTTCCTCGTGTCACTGATTTCCTAAGACGATATTATAAAAATTCCTTTGAAATTCCACGATAACACGATTAAAATCACATTATTTCTGCAGAATTATTAGCTGCAAATTAAATCTCCTTTTCTATCACGTCTCAAAGGTGTTCTACTAGATTCATCGGAGAGAAGTGGCCGATAGAAGATGCTGACATTGGCAGGCTGACGCTTTGAAATGATGGTTCTGCACAGTCGTAAAGAGTAGTTATTATCAGAGTTCTTCAAGGATGTTTGCGGGCTTCATCTCCTGCAGCATCATTCACGTGATGTAGGACCAGTCTGATCACCTGGTTTGTCTATGCAAATATGGTCGGCTTATTTGCACAACAACTTTGCTTACAGGTGCAGGAGTGTCAGCGCAGCCATGAGGCAGGTGTCGCTTCCAAACTGACATCGACAGGTTTTACATTTCCTTCATTTTAAATTAAGAAAACTAGAACGTCACTCAGAGACCACAGTCCCCTTGAATCCGATCAAGTTGCACCAAAAATCCCTCTCTTGCCATGTTATGGAGGTGAAAACAACAATTTTGGATCTGTCCTAAAACTGAATGGGTTCTTCCCTGACCCGTCCTGCAACCTTCCACCAGGTTGTGTGGTAATGTGTCCAGTAGTGTGAGGAAAACATAATCTTCTTGGCGGTTTTTAACATTTTGTGTGTGTTTGTTTGTGTATCTGTGTGCCTGCATGTCTTTCTACAGTTAAGAGGGACACTTTGAGCTGGTCCTCGTGAATTCAAATGGCTGTTTGAGGATTAAGACTTGGTTTTAGGGTTAGGTTTAGAATAAGGTTAGAATTAGGTTGAGGTTATGGGCATTTAGCTGTGATGGTTAAGGTTAGGGTAAGGGGCTAGGGAATGGATTATGTTAATGAGTGTCCTCACAACTGTAGAGAGACAAGTAGGGACGAGTGTGTTTGTGTGTGTGTGTGTGGGGGTGTGTGTTCCTTACCCATTCCTTTCTGCGGTAAGGGGGAGCGGTACTCTGTTAGGTAGTGGATGTACGGTTTTTCTGAGCTGATCTCATAGTACCTGATATTCCCATCGCCCTGAAGAGTCACAGGAGAAACATTTGCACCGTTCATATTCTTCCAAGTATTTAGTGTACGAAATGTTTGTACAGTTTCTGTTTGCTTTCAGGGACCCACCTTCCCGGCCACGTAGAGCATGTGTGTGTCAGGGTCATAGAAAGGAAAGAGGACTCCCGATGAACCGTCCAGGTTCTCCTCTAACAAAGGCACAGACAGGTCGTCCTACAGAAAACACACAGAGATCAACAGCTGGATCCAAACAACAACTGAAGCACCAGTGGCATGTTCAGCTCTCCCTCATATCAAAAATCATTTAAATCCATGTCTGCATGAGGAGCACTCTGCGGTGCTGCATTAAAAATACTGAGTGCTCAATCCCTAATCCATGCTTCATCCATAATCCTCCACCCACGATACACTCTGACCAAAACACAGCAGCCTACTGCAGCCACACACTCACACACCAACAGGTGAGATCAAAGTACTGACATCATCATGAGGAGAATAACTTTGGCTCCACTTTAACTCAGGCTCTGTGAATTCATACGAAGGTAAACTGAGGAGTGGTTGTTCACTAATGTGTCCAGTAGGTGGCAGAGCTGTGCATCAGAAGCTGGAAGCGTTCTGCAGAGCCAGCAGGAGTCATTAAGCGTAATTCATTTAAGTACTCCATTACAAGTTAAAGCTATGTATTTTAATTTGACTTAGTTTAAACTAGAGAAATATTACAAGTGAAGTATACTTTAAATATTAAGTCAGATAAACTAATGGCTCATGTGACTGATATATTATTATTTTTATCATCATTCATATCATTAGTATTATTATTGTTTTTGAGATGTATTGAATAATTAAAAAAACTACTTCTAACCTCTGAGTATGACAAACTGATTCCATTAGAGCTGACTGATTTAGTTAATACTAATCCACTGTATTTCATAGGTTTATACAACAGTGATGCACTACTTTAATATGAAAAGCAAATATAAACTATAGAGGACAAACTGACGAGGGGGGGAGGATTAAACAGTGTGAGAAGAAGTGTTAAGTTTCATAAATAGGACTTTCCACCTCTGAAGATTATAGAACTATTGGTTTAGAAGGTGATTCTAATAAACTGTCAACTGAGTGTCCTTTCTGTCTATCATCCCGACTCTCTGATGCTCAGGGAGTCAGGATGTGGGTGAGGAAATAAGCTCCTCTGGTGTCACGACCTCTCTGGTCATGATGTAATAAAGTGACCATGACTTAATTTGGTGGGTTTATTTAGCTTCTTATGTGGGTCGCATAACTGTGCATCTATAGTAGATACATCTCTGCAGAAAGAGATGGATGGATAAGGAGGGCAGGAAACACATTCAGTAATTATGAATGTAGCTTTGATTCACCACAACAAAATATTTGTTGTGTTGACCCTGGAAGTTCATTCTGAGTTATAAAATCCATTATCCTTCTTTTTCACTGTTCCACCTCATCTCATGGTCGTGTTCAGTGATTGGACGCAGAGCAGGAGACGCGGCTCAGGTGTCGTCACGTTCACCTGAACCTCGGTCATGTGATCCCCTGTGAGGACACCTGCTCCAGCTCCACTCTCTGACACGCAGCCGAAAGCCTTATTAAAAAACCCAGTAGGTGGACCTTTGGAGGGAGATGAGGTTACTCTGTCACGGAGACACTTCCTGTGTTGCTCTTACCTGATCCCACAGAGCGACCTGTCGTTCGTTCCAGCGTGAAACTCCTGATGTGAGCAGCATCTTCATGTTGCCCAGGAACAACACCTTGCTGGCTCTGTGCGTCTTGCAGTTGGCTTCCTGCAAAACCCAACACTCATCAGAACATCCAAGATCTTAAAGCAATAGTTTTCAATATCATCGCACTGTGTCCGAATGATTCTTATTTGTGCCCGTGTGCTTGTTTGGCTGTCGGCAGGAGTGAGAGCAGTCAAGTGAGTGAGTCACTGGCTGCTGACCCAGAGGTCTGTGGAGTTATGCTGAGGCCGGTCCAGGCCAGAGGTGTCAGTTTTGGCTGTGTGGTGCTGGATGAGTGCCTGGGTCTCCTGGCTGGGAGCAGGAGAAGTTGCAGGGAACTTCCACTTATGCAACACTGGACTTCTTACGACTGCACACCACAAGTAAGTATCATGGTTTCCAGGTTTTATTGATTTCACTGAAGAATATTTGATTCATATTAAATATCAATTTGATATCCCAAGGCAATTTAAATTTGTATTAACAATTGCAAAGAGACACAGTTTACTTTCTTTTGCTGCAAACACAACTAAGAGAAGTCCTCAGGTAAACTAAGAAACCAAAGCATCTAAGAAAGTGCAAGTCCCAGAACTCACACTAAAACAGAAACGCTTTTCAGCCTCACAGATTTTCAATATATAATAAACAGTGATAACCTACTAAATTTGTTGGTACTTTACATAGGCTCGCTCAACCCGAAGTAACATTATCAAAAAAGGAACAATGTGTTTCCTTAAATAGTTTTTGCAACACAAATGCAGATTCACACAAACACGTTCACACACACACACACACACACACACTGAGCATTACCTGCAGGAGGTTTCCTGAGCGCGACTCCATCAGTCGGACCTTCTTGTCCTTGCAGGAGGTGGCGAGGAGGCTTCCGTCCGTGTTGAACGACATGGAGAGGATCACGTCTGTGTGGTGGCTGATGGTCCGCACGGGGTTCTTGATCACCTGCTCCGGACAGTCCAGGTTCCAGATCATAACCTGGAAACGCAAATATATAATATGCATGATGTATGAAGTTGATGTACAGAACATTTGAAACGATAGAGTTGGATTTAAATGTTTTTTGTTCTTATGAGCAGAGTTTGTTGAGGAACGTGTGCTGCTGACTGCTGCACTGTTGAGTCCATTCATACAGACACACAGAGCATTGAAGCTCTTCTCATAATAGGGAAACCATTAGTGCAAGAAGAACTGTGCAAATATTCTGTCTCTTTACATCTACACACTCCATCGCTGGTGATCAACGACACATTCTTCGGTGACAGTCCCTGGAGGTGTGACGCTAACCTCCAAACCATCAACACAACACAAAGTCACAACCGCTACGAGAACACAGACAGTGCTTTCGAGTGAAAGGGAATTTATGAGGTAGAAAATGCTTGTGATGCTTCGTAAAGTATTAACTACTGACGGGACGACGCTGGAATAAACAGTGGTCTGTGGTGGAGCTGCAAGAGAGAAGTAGGCTACTACAAACAGCGGGGACCTGTTTGTCTGCATTGTATTATATATTTGATGACAGTATATGTCACAGCACCTCCTCGGTTAATCTGGTGTCACCTTAAGCTGCTTTCAGGCAAGCACTGAAGTCTGGATACTTTTTCCAGAGGGGCTGTGTATAGGAACACAGAGTAATTTACTCCAAGCGTTTTCTGGAACTTTTCCTGCTACTGACTGGTTCAAATGGAAGGAGCGAGTGGACATTTGATGAAAGGTTTTAACTTTGTGAAGTTTGAAAAACTGGAAGACTACAAATATCTGAGGATGAAAAAGTGGAGTCATACACGTCTGACCCGGACCCAGTTTCCTCACCGTTGAATTATCATTTGAATAGAAAAGCCTAAAAGCCTGCTTTATGGTCAGTGTGTGTGTTTGTGTTACCTGGTAGTCGTAGCCTGTACTGAAGAGGATGTTGTTGGCCGTCGGGTGCCACTCGATGAGGCTCACTCTGCGACTGTGACCCTGAAGCTCCTTCCACGGAACTGTGAGGTTCTTCATCAGACCGTGAGGAGGGATTTCCCACACCTTCACCTGTAGACAGACAAACACACACACAAAATACAGAATTAAATAACGCACACAAAAGCCCGGTCTCAGAATACCTCTGAAGTTCTGTAAAACAGTCAGTGTGGAAATAATCCAAGGATGTGCAGTCGACTCCATATGGATAATAAATGATGTAATCTCAAAAACACAGTTTGTAAAATCTGTTTTATAAAAGTGTGTGTTAGTGTGTTGACTCTTACTTTCTCTTTCTGACTTTAAAGATTGCATGTCAAGGATTATTCCAGGGCAAATGATAACATGTCGGTGTTTGTGTGTGGGTGGGTGTGTGCGTGTGTGTGTGTGTGTGTGTGTGTGTGTGTGTGTGTGTGTACTAACCGCAGAGTCCTCGGAGGCGGAGGCGATGCAGTAGTCATGGAAGGGATTCCACTTGATGTCTAACACGTTGCCTCTGTGGCCTGATACTCGGTGGTGGTGAGGGTCCACTTTACCTGTCTGGTAGACAAATACACAAAAACATTAGTATCAGTAAGACTTTACTGTAAATCACTTTATTATCATTTATAAGCAGTATATTCATATGTAATACATGCTTTATAAACAACTATAATGTAGTATATTTTATTAATGTGCAGTTTTGTCGATAATTGCAGCTTCTCTTATGACCACTAGCATGTTGCAGGGTATATTTAATAGATAGACAGGTTTTAGATTATGGTCATACTTTTAGTTCAGAAGCATTTCTTAGGTTTTTATTTATTTTATTTCAATTATTTGTATTTTGTAAATGTGTTTTGTTTCTTAATGTCACAGTTGGAGTAATTGTAACGTGACTTAGCTGCTGAAGAACATAAACAAGGCATTTCTTTTATTTATACTCCATTTATGGGCAAATTGCTCCTTTGCGTTAAAAGGCTTTTATAGCTTAACTACAAACTTTCCAGGAATTAAGAGAAACAACCTGTAAACTCTACGTTTACCCAAATGGTTTCCGTCCCTGTGAGACAACCAAGCTCCAACAATAAAAACTGAGGCAGTTGGTTTAGGGGACAAAGGAAATCCTTCTTCTTTTCATATCAGCAGATTGAAACAGGGTTGTGACCGTCTTTTGAAATAATAATCAGTTTTTTAAGAGATCTGAGCTAAAGTAGCAGCACAGAATGAGCATACACAGACGGGAGGAGATTGCAATTCCATGTATTCCTCTTAAATGTCTAAAAACTGGTCCCACACTACCCACAACGCATCTCAACCACTAGCACTTCAGTATGAGATTTGACTGTGTTACTCTAGTGGCTGATGAAGCCTGGAGCTGCTCTCCTCGCACAGATATGCAGAGGTCTGATAATCTCACATTATGACTCTACACCCCCCAGATGCTTTCTAACCAAACCAGCTGGGCCTCAAGTGACAACACAAAAGACTTAATTTGATTAGATAATGTTTAAACCTATGTCACTAAAGGACGTGTGATGTGCAGGTGAGTCAAAGACAGATGCACCAAACAGGGCAGGTTGAAAATCCTCCAATGACACACGCCCTGATCGTTCAATGATCCGGTTTCCAGGGAAAAGTCCTCGAGTGTTGCTGAGGATTTTCTGCCTCAACAAGACGGCTAATTACACTGTTTGTACAGACAGAGCCTTCTTTCAACTGACACACACACACACACCTGCAGGCTACGTTACTGTGCAGGTCGTAGGGCGTGTTTGGAACAGGGTGGTGGTGGTGGTTGGTGGTGGTGGTGGGGGAGGGGGGGGGGGGGATGATGTAACCACCTTCTGTGCTTCTAGCCAATGTAAAGTGCACACAGGTAACTGGAACACGGCACTTCTGTTGTCACATTTATGAGTTTTAACGACGTTCTCCACAGAACAATAGCTTATCTGTAAGTGTGCGCAAACACACACACACACACACACACACACACACACACACACACACACACACACACACACACACACACACACACACACACACACACACACACACACACACACACACACACACACAGGTGGGATGTGAAGGCGGTTGGAGGGAGGAGGGGGGGTTGCTGAAGCTTCACCACCTTGAGACAGTGAAAGGAGGCGGGGGGGGGGGGGGAGGTCAAATCATGAGTTATGTCATTCCTAAGCTCATATGCAATTCTTCTTGCCCATGCCAGGAGGGCTGGCGATTACTCACAGAGACGACTTAAAGGACGGAGACAGACGGAGAGAGGGAGGGAGGGAGAAAGGTGGGAGAGGTGTTCAGCTTGATGAATCACTCTGAAGATGAACAGCGGGTCTGTACATTGAGCCGAGTGCAGCGGTTCGGCTGAGTTCATTCACAGACCAGTATCGCCGCTGACAAAACCAGTAGATGTGTTGTTATGTATGATGAATAATGTTTGGAAAAGTGTCTGAGGAAACACTTTTAAGCTGAGGGAGATGAGTGGGATGTTTAGGTTACAGTGAATGAGGTGTCGGGGGGGGGGGGGGGGGTTCCTGGTATTCAGAGGTTCTCTTGGCTTCTCTGCGGCCGTGCTATTTATATACTGAGAGCTGAGCTGTCTGTTCCAGGTGTGCTGTGTGTGCAGAGTGAGACCACGAGATATGTACAGGACAATGCATTTCAGCCCAGGTGATAGATAAAAAATAGATTTTCTTATCCCCAATAAAGCATTTGTTATTTTTTCATAACTAATCTGTTGTTTTGCTTCTCGTTAATATTAAGTCTGACTTTGGCCTTCAGTCATTTTCTGTTTCAAAGGGAGGATTATATGAAAAGTGTACTCACCAGTCTAATTCTAGCCTCTTAGTGACATGGCTGATTTATGCTCAATGTTAGATATGTATTCAGACGGAGCCTTCTGTCCGTACTCTGTGTTCAGTTCCTCCATGTTTTTGTAAATCTCCTGAAAGCTGATCAGTGGTCAGAAATATTTCTAGTCATGGCTGCCAAGCTGTTGCATGCAGCTTTATACAATAAATCATATCTAATAACTTACTTTTACAGTTTTAGCACATCTAGACCAAAGAACTGAGTGATTAGCTGTGTAGTTTTCCTTCTCAGTGAGAACACTGGAATCTAGACGACTTCTCTCCATTAGAAACGATGCCACCTTGTCACTGGATCTCTTACCTGCCCGTCTGAGTGGAATGTACCACTTTAAAAAGATGCATGGATATTAGACTGTAAACTCAGCCACGTGCTGCACACACTCACATGATGGATAGACAGGACCAGGAAGGCCCCTCCCCCGGCACACTCAGTGATGACTGCCAGGAAACGTGGGTTGACAGCACAGAAGTGGTTGTCCTGGACGCTGCGTGTGATTGGCACGCCATCGTAGCAGCTCTCCTTGGTGGCGGGCTTACCGAACACGTGGCGGAACTTGGAGTTGCGGTACTGAGGACGCCATGTCATCTAACAGAGCAGAGAGAGAGAGAGAGGGAGAGAGAGAGAGAGAGGGAGAGATAGGTCAGTCAAGGAGAATCATCCATTTCACACATTTATGGCGACAGGGCTTTTTATTTATAGTCCTGCTTCTTTCTGGAAGATTCCACCAGATTTCCGGGGGAATCCGTCCCCATCATGTGGACAGTGTTCTACTTTTTGTCCTCCAATGATTTTTATGATATTTACTTTTTTGTTTGACACTAGTTAAGTTACCATATTCATCACATAAATAACCAGTTGTCAATCGGACTCTGGTGGTATTACACAGGGCACAATTTCAGTCCCATTTTTATTCCCATTACTTCTCAATAGTGTAAGTTTTGCTTATTCAAATCATTTTCTTTTAGATTCTCACTATTTCTTGTTTTCCAGATTGACAAGAACGTGGTACAACCATCACAGAGCCAAAAGGTCTGGCAGTTCCAGGTCAACACATCTCTTTATGTGACATAATCATTTAAGGTCAGTGCGATGGATCTTAATCCACAAATGGAAAATTCATCCAAGCAGAGACACTCGTGAATTATATATGTGCTGGTTTGTGTTAACATGTGTCTAGTGAGGAACTACAGTACAACACTATTGACTAGTGTCATCATTCTCTTTTTTTGTTGCTACTTCAAAGCTTCCAGGACATATCGATGAAATAATTAGAACACCAGATTGTGCTGCTTCATGTGAGTAATTCTGAAAGTATGAATTTCATCAAGTAGTGAAAGCAGCTTCTCAGGGATCAGGATAAAGAGGCTGAGGCAAAGCATCATGATGTCTCAGCATTATTTCTGCTTGTCTCAATCAAGTATATCATAGACAACGGAAATAAGGAGGAAGGTCTGTGAGACTTCCCAAATCCTCGGTCTCTTTCTGGCCACTTTCCTTAAGCCAGTCAACGCACATGTAATTATTGTGAGAGATAAGTGGCTCTGGTCCACGGGGACGAGGCCCGGCCAGCCAGCATGTCTGCTCTGCCACTCTGCCTGGCTGCCTGCGTGCCTGCTGCATGGTCATTACTTATGAATTAAGGGTGGAGGAAGTTGATGGACAAGATGTTTAAGGCATAAAATTGACCCAAACAAGGACGATGAGCAGAAACAGACGGAGCCGAGTGACAACAAAAACATCAGGAGATACAGACCCATCGCAAGGTTCTGTTTTCTGAGAAATCCCAGGTCACCCAGAACAACGCTGCCCCGAGAAGCAACGACACCGTCCGCCTGATTTCTGTGGGCTGCCCACCGGTGATTCAGATGATGGCTATATAAATACAACCAATCCACAGTGAGCAGAGTAAAAATAGCTGTGTATGGTTAGCATGGTGCAGGCTTGGCTGCAGCGGAGCCGAGCGGAGAAACTGAGGAAAAAAACGTCTGGTTTGAAAATCTTTTTAAAGGAGAATTACAAAGGAGCAGAAAAGGTCGGGTTGGAGATGGTGACTCTCTGCAGCTCAGCTTTCTGCTCCTCCTCTCACCTTCTGCCCTCAGGCCCTCGTGGAGAGCTGTCACACAGGAATGTTCCCCCACCTGACGGAGAGCTTTGCTGCTCAGGTGTTTAAGACTCGGACTCTGTCACAACCCATATGATGCTGGGAGCTGAACGTGCACTGTTCACTCAAATAAATGGTAAATGGTTTGTATTTATATAGAGCTTTTCTAGTCTTGATGACCACTCAAAGCTCTTTACAGTACAGTTTTAGTACCCATTCACACACACATTCATACAGTGCATCTATTTGCAGCACTTTGATATTCTATGGGGGCCAATCAGGGTTCAGTATCTTGCCCAAGGACACTTCGGCATGCAGATGGGTCATCCTTGGGATCGAACTGCCGACCTTCAGGTTGGAGGACGACCACTCTACCCCTCAGCCACAGCCATAGGGACCTTGTTTTTATAAATAATCAATAGGTTAACCATTTATTTTTGTGGTGATCAAATGATCAATTCATTAGTTCAGTTCTACTCAGGACCACGCACCTCCTCATGTGTCCTGGACCTGATGAGATGCATTCCTATTTAGTGATTTGTGTAGTTGTGTTTTCTTTGATGAACTATCAGTGATGTCACGCACAGTCTCTAACTCACATTCCTGATCATTATCATCCATAAACACCTGCTCTGCTCGACCGTGACGAACCAACATTTAACAGCAACTTCCTCATAGTTTTGTCATCTTTCTCTTGCCTGCTGTCTGTCTTTTGCAGAAGGTGACATTCAATTTCCCCCTAGAGGGACGAATAAATTATCTTGTGTCATATCATCGTTTCATATTCGACTCATAGCTCCTCGAACCTGTCGATAACGAATAAGACACACACCCAGAAATGCAAGAGATGAATCAACCGGCTGTGAGACTTTGAAATGTTACTCACTCTGTATTTCAACATTTAACAATTTGCATGCATCAGCCAGTGGGTGTGCATTTTTGTGTGCTCAGTAAAGCTCCACGCAATTACAAGCTGGGGCACATCTGGGTTGATACAATCAGCGCTCGTGTTTCGCTGAGTCTTACAAGACCCGAGGAAGAAGCTTCCAGGGCAGAAACAGCCTAAGAGGTCTTGTCACATCTAAAGCAGGTTGTAATCAGGCCAGTGGCAGCTTCCCCTCAGCTCCGGGCTGCAGCAGGTACACAGGGCGCTGCGTGGTGGGCGGCCTGTCTCTCAGCGCCTCGCAGAGCTGATGACGAAAACACTGTCGGGGGCTATTTTTAAACACCGGGTTCCTGCTGATCAAAAGACGGACAGACACGTTCACTGTCGGCTGGAGGAAAACAAGAGCGGTTCTTTATTTCTCGAGGACGCCTGTGACAGGCTTTATGTCTGATGAAACAAACAAAAAAGGAGATGTAGTCCTTTTTCCTCGGAGGGAAATTTATTTACGTGAGTCACAGCAGCGACCTCGATAAGGAGACAGTAAAAAAAGAGTCATAAAACAAAACTGAAAACACAGATATGGTGTTTAAAGAAAAGATATATTGTACATCTGGTTTGCTCAGCCAGACGTCTGGTGTGAGTCTGTACACGTGTATGTATCAGTGTGTGTGGGTGTGTGTGTGTGTGTGTGTAGATGAACGTAGCCTCGTCTTAGAAGCACCTCATAACTCATAAAATTGCACACCGGCAGCCACTCCTCGCGCTCTTCACTGTAAGAGGGGGAGTTCAAAGTTTACCTACTGGTGTCAAGATATCTGTTACTCAAGGAGCGTCAGGGCCTGAAGCTACGAAAGAAGGAAAGAAGCGAGAAATCGGCTAATCCCAACTCTCCCACCAATTTACCAAAACCTGCATTGGTTTGTCCCGGCCTCTTTCTTCTCCTGACAAACACTGACCCTGAGACACAGGGCCTAATCCAAGAGTCCGCTATCGGCTTCCCCTGCTGCTCTTCCAGGCGTACGTGCAATATTTTGTAAACGCTCGGAGTGAAATCCAAGACGAGGAATGTACAGGTGTGAACATATGCCGAGGCGGTTTAATGCGTTCGCCTATTCACTGTGTGTGTGTCTGAGCGAGGGAGACACAAGACGCTCTGATATCATATGAGGATAACAGCTTACAACCTCTGTCTTGTAATGGGATAACAGCCAGACTGGTAATCCAATAGCCGCACATGTGAATGAGTACGAAAGGATAAAGACAAGCCATGGCGTGTGTGTGTTTCATTGTGTGTGTCTGTGTTTGTGTGTTTAAGTCAGTCTGTTTACCTGGGGAATCTCTCAGC